>NC_047666.1:71954952-71969952 GCF_011762505.2 Arvicanthis niloticus | reverse complement strand
TGTTTCTCCATGTTGTCTGACCCTCCTTGTAAACTGCCACTCACTTTACCCTCAAGGGTCTTCTGTCTGTTGTCAAGCAGCTGTTAATCATAATTAGTTGATATCTAGGAAGAACTCTGAACCCAACGACGCTAAACCTTGACAGAGATTGGTGACTGGCCTAAAAGACAGTTGCAGCCCTGAACAAAGGGACATAAGACAATGGCCCCTAGCTTCACTGTAGCTGTGCAGGACTGTGTCCTGATTGGCACCTCCCAGCTCCCAAGACCAATGCTCAATAAGAGCAGTTAGTTGATAAGAGCAGTTGGTTGGCAGTGTGTGTTTTAAATATCAAGCGTGTGTGTGTGTGTGTGTGTGTGTGTGTGTGTGTGTGTGTGTGTGTGTGTTGAACCTCATACATATGCTAGGTGTATGACCTACCCCCAACCCTACAAATAACCTTTTAGAAAACCTTTATGCTTTGTTTGTTTTATTTTAAATGATGCAATGTGTTTCGTTAGGGCTGCTTATAGAAACACACTGTGGTTATTGAAGAAAATGCCTACCACCTCTTTGCCCCAAGCCCTACCAACCAGCAACTACATACAAATCGCCAGAAGGGTGGAGCCTCCGGAGCTCCTCCCCTTTCATAACAGGGTGCCGGCAAGCCCTGATTTGGCTTTTTGGGACGGGGTCTCCTGAAGCCCAGACTAGTGTCACACTTCGTCTTCCTCACTCTCTCTCCCAAACCCTGGGATCACAGGCCCACACCACCCAAAGCAGCAACAACAGCAAAAAGTCTCAGTGAGTATTTTGTATGTGGGTGACTAATTTTTGGGGAATCGCCAATGTAATTCACCTATTAACTGTCCTCCACCCTCTCCCCAGCTGACTGGGATTGCTCAACAAGTCTAAAAGTGTCCTAAGTGCTTTGAATGTAGTCAGAGGAAAACAAAACTCACTAAGAAGCAAGCACACATTGAAAAGCTGCTGTGGGGCCAGAACATGGTCCTGAGAAAAGAAGGAACCCAGGAAAGAGGTGCAACCCAGGGTCTTCACTTTGGTCTAGAGTTGTTTTCTCGTTTGTTTGCTAGTTTACTCAATTATTTGGAGCAAGGGGGCCATGTGTAAACGCAGACACGTGAATATCAGAGGACAACTTAGGAGTCAGTTCTCTCCTCCCACCATGCGGGTTCTGGAATCGAACTCATGCTGTCAGGCTTAGCTGCACACACCTTTACCCACTGAGCCATCTCCCTGGCCCAGCCTATTTGTCTTATGAGATAGGGTCTTACTGTAGCAGAGACTGACCTAGACTCCTGGCTATCCTCCTGCCTCAGCTTCCTGAGTGCTTGGATTACAGGCCTGAGACTGCAGGACAGGAAATTACTTGGAGACGCCTTAAATCCTTCTGGAATGAGTCAGGGCAAGAGAGGAAGGTGGACTGGACACACCTACAATTGCAGAGTGGGGGTGGGGACCTGCAGTGGGGGAGAGGGGAAGAGGGAGACTGGAAGGGAGGTTCCTGCTGACTCAACCCCAAGCCCTCTGCTCACCTTCACATACAGAATGGTTTGAGTACAAAATGTTCCCCATGGGCTCGCTCATGTGTTTGTACAGTTGGTCTCCAGCTACAGACCAGCCTTTGGTGGGGCCTGCTTGTAAAAGTGAGCCATCGGGGACGAGCTTGTAGATCTCTGAGCCCAGCCCAACTTCCTATCCACTCTGCTTGCTGTTGGTAGAAGCAATGTGACCGACCACTCATGAAATCTTGTCACTGGGCCTTCTCCATCTTGAAAGCTGCAGCCCCTCAAACTGTCACCAAAATCAACCCGGGTCTCTGGTCACAGCAATCAGAAAGGTAACTGGGACCAGTGGGTTTCAGGTACACAGCGTATGGACCAAGTCACTAACCTCTCTGAACCTATTTTCTCTTCTGTGAAACCGGGAAGCACTGCCGAAGCAAGGAGCTGAGCCCTCGGGCAGCTTCTCTGCTGGCCCACTGGACAGTTCCATGCAGACAGATTCTACATCTGTGCCCTGGCCCATCTTCTTTCCCACCTCACCACCTGTCACTGAAAAATGGATCATAAACTTCTAACCAGTCCAAAACTGGCCTAGGGATGAGTGAGGTCAGGGCCAAGATGGCCTAGGAGCCCAGGGACAAAGTCAAAGCTCTGAGAAGAGTGCTGGCCCTAGGCATGGCCTTGGCGTGTGGCACTGACTGGTGTGCAAGGACAAATGGCAGCATCTGAGGAGCCCCTGGCTCCTGCCCTCCACTTCCAGACTCCTCTTCAGCACGATAGTTCACAGGCGTAGAACCAGAAGCTGCCTCTACACGGCCCTGGTTAGCGGATCTCATAAGTGAACTTGTTGAGGAGCTGAGACAGCTCAAAGCTGATTCTGTCTTCCTCCTTCTGAGATTGACAACACTCTGTCATCAGAATTGAGCACAGTGCTAGCCTCTGAAGACTGCCCCGGAGGTGACATCAAGATCTCGGCCCTGCAACCTTGTGACTTGGTGACATCTCCACTTTCTCTCTAAATTCAGCCGTAGTAACAATAGTCGCACTACCATGAGGAATTAATGAAATCTACCCACACACGGGGTCAGCACGACGCTGAGTGTCTACGCTTCACGTACATTCTCCCCTCTATATGTTCTCACACATTATCTCACCCAATACTCTAAAGAATGTTCATAGGTTAATTCTTAGGAGATGAAGCTAAGGCCCAGTGGATAAGGTACTTGCCACATAAGTATGAAGAGCTAAGTTTGAGTCCCCAGAACCCAGTTAAAAGCACAGAGGACAGTGAGTCCCTGTCACCCCAGGGCTTCTACAGTGAGTCTACCCCAGGGATATGGGAGGCAGGATAATCTCTGGACAATCTAGTCTGACATAGACATAGTCGACGATGAACAACAGGCCCTGCCTGAAAGAAAGTAGAAGGCAGGATCAACACCCGGGGATGTCACCTGACCTCATCCTGAAGAGCATGTGCACCCACGTACACATGCACACCTTTTTTTAGTGATGAACTTACATGTTCAGTGCCACAGAAGAAAGATATATTCATAATTCTATATTTCAGCTGGGCTTGGAGGCCCATGCCTATAGTCCCAGCTGCTTGCAAGAGGATCACAAGTCTGAGGTCTGCCTAGACTACCTAGCAAATTCAAGGTCAGCCTGGGAAATTTAATGAGATCCTATGCAAAAACAATAGTAATAATTAATTAATTAATTAAAAGCTAGTTTAGTAGTGATTCATGCCTTTAATCCCAGCACTCAGCAGGTAGAGGCCGGAGGAGCTCTGTGAGTGTGAGGCTAGCCTGGTCTACAGAGCAAGTTCTAGGACAGCCAGAGCTGCACAGAGAAATCCTATCTATCCTATCCTATCATAAAACCAAAATGACAACGACGATGATGATGGTGATGATGAAGAAGAAGATGATGATGGTAAAGTAATTTAAAAGGTAATTTTTAAAATTGAATTATATATATGGAGGGAAGTTTGGAACAGAAATGAGTAAGGACAAAATATGAGGCCAGATGTGATGGCAATTGCTTTGCAGACCAGCAGGAGGCAGAGAGGCAGTCAGATCTCTGAGTTCAAGACAAGCCTGGACTACATAAATGAGACCCTATCTAAACAGGAAGAAAAAAAAGAACAAAGTCTGACATAGGTACGTGAAAAGTCCCCTACCCACACAAATCCACAATGAGAAATAATAAAATACATCGGTCTTAAAATACACAGATTCGGTCTTAAACTACACAGATTTCTTTTGAGAGGGCTGAGGATGGGAGAGAGAAAGCTCATCCTTGATTCACTTCCTCTCTCGGTCACCGGCAAGGTCTCCTGAGCCCACCTTACCCAGCTCCTCACAGACTCCCTACCACTGGTTCTCAGCCTTCCTAATGCTGTGGCCCTTTAAAGCAGTTTCTCATGTTGTGGTGACCCCCACACACACCCCACCCATAAAAGAATTGTGTTGCTACTTCAAAACTGTAATTTTGCTTTTGCTATTAATTGCAATGCATTTATTGACGTGCAGGACATGTGACCTCTGTGAAAGGGTCACTCCCCTCCCCCAAGAGCTCGGGACCCAGAGCTTGAGAACTGCTCCTCTGCACCATCGTACAGACGAGCTCTGACTGTTGAGACGTCTCCGGAACAAGCAGCTCTTCTGTGTTGCTCATCAACAGGCGCCAAGTGGACAAACCCCACAGACCCCAAAGTCCGGCCGCCGCCCTTGGAGAGCCACGGGTCAGGTGACTGACCGACCGTCCACTTAGGCAGTCAGGAAGTGCCGGAACGTGCAATTGAGCAACCAGTGACCTCGCCTACCAGGATGAGGGGACAGAGGTGTGGGGAGGGCTGGGAGAAGAGGTGAGAGAGATAAGCAGAGGTGTGAGGTTGTTAGGAGAGAGAGGCCCTGAGGGTGGGCAGAGGTCAGGTCAGTTCCTAACCTCTCATGGGCCATTGTCACAGGACCGGGAGCAGAGACATGCAGGACGTGCAAGTGAAGCTGTATAGGAATGGTAACAGCCCAAACCTTAGTACGATTTTATTGAGCCATGTACTGTTCCATTTAATCGTCCTAGCCCCACCTTAATATCTGTTTGTTTTTAAACAGGGTCTCCCTGTAGCCCAGGCTGGCCTTGGACTCACTATGTAGCTGAGGATAACCGTGAACATCTTGATCTTTCTGACTCTACCTTCAAGAGTCAGGATTACAGATGTGAGGAGCCATCTGGTATTTTATCACTCCTTTAGACAGCTGAGAAAACTAAAACAAAACAAAATCAAGTTATTTGTCCAAGGCTATGTGGGTTTTTTTAATGGGGTTGTGACATATGCAAATTATCTAAGTGTCTACTTTCATTTCTTTTAAACAAAAATTTTTAAATGGTGTGTGTCTGTGTGTGTGTGACACACATGTGTACAGGTGCTCACAGAAACCAAAAGAGGGCATCTGTCTGGAACTGGAGTCACAGTTAGTTATGACCTCATTGCATTCTGGGAACTGAGTTCAGGTCCTCTGGAAAACAAGTGTTTGTAATAGCTGAGCCAGCTCTCAGACCCACCCACCCACCCTTCCTTCCTTCCTTCCTTCCTTTCCTTCTTTTTTCTTTTTCTTTTTCTTTTTGTTTTTTCAAGACAGGTTCCTCTGTGTAGCTATGGCTGTCTTAATTCATTCTGTAGACTAGGCTAGCCTGGAACTCAGAGATCTACTTGCCTCCACCTCCCAAGTGCTGATATTAAAGGCATGTGCCACCACCACCAGGTCTTTCTTTTTTTAAAGACAGGGTCTGAATATGTAAGTAACCTAAACCGACCTCAAACTCACAATCCTCCTGCCTCCAGCTCTTGAGTGCTAGGATTCCTGGTATACACTACCACACCCAGCATTCCAAGAGTGTTTTCTATATGAATAGGAATTTGGGGTTGTTCAGGGCCTTCTCCTACAAAATCATGCTTTTTGCCTCACCGTACGCAAAAGCCCCTCCCCTTCTGCTCACAATTTCTTCAAAGTTTGGTCCCAGCTTAACCTCTACTGGGAACTTGTATCATGTTATGGTTAATCCCACCTCACTTTAAATGCGTAGGTGTCTTCCTAGACCTGACAGTGAGGTACTCATTTTCCTGTGTGCCTGGTAGTGACTGCATGTTAACACCAGTGCTAACCAGCTTGGCAGCTAACCAGCTCCATGAGGACACAGATCCAATCCCCTGTCTCTTGGCATCTCTTTCTGTATGTGTTCTGTATAGTGGTTCTGAGCAAGTATTTTAAATTAAGATTAACTGCCGAATACTTCCTCAAGTGTGAGTAATAGGATGATTTATTTATTTGAGACAGAGTCTCACTCTCATGTCGTCAAACTCCTGACCCTCCTGACACCGTCTCCCAAGCAATGGGCTCTCATCCGTGAGCTCCCACACCCAGCTAAAGGAGTAAGAGATCTTAAGGTGAATCTGTGTGCATTTTTCTGACCCTCCTACATTTATCCAGGCTGAGTTCTTCCAAGGGAGGAGCCCCACAAAAAAATGTTTCTGCAGTTGAAGAAGGATTAGTTTAGATGGGATCCCCTGTACTGGGTAACCACCCCAGTTCCCATCACATAAACATGACACATCACGGCAGCGTCCTGTGAATAACTCCTTACTAACAGAACTGAGTTGAGTTTCTAGGTAGTGGCGGAAGAAAAGTCATCATCATCGCACCAGGACAGATGGAGACAAGCTTGAGAGCGAGGTTCAGGCTCATCTTTCACTTTCATGCAGCGCCCGAGAGTGGGGCCACCTTACTCTTACTCCAAACAAAGCAAGAAGACTTTCATGAGAGGGTGCAATAAAATACTAGAAATCACTGTGTAGTGGCACATACCTGAACTCTCAGCAAGCTCAAGGTAGGTGGATCTTTGTGTAAAACCCAGACTGACAAAGTCAATCAGAGGTCCACCATGGTAAAGAAAAAAAAGCATCATAACATGACAATGTTAAAATGCATGTCCGCCATATGTGTGAGTGTGTGCTTACATGCAGAAGCCAGAGAAGGACACTGAATGCCTTCCTCTATGGCTGTCTTCTCTTGAGACAGAGTCTCTCACTGAACCTGAAGCCCACTGTTTGCTTGGACTGGCTGGCTAGGAAACTCCCAGGATCTGTCTGCCTCTGCCCCTCCAGCCCTGGGACACACATGGCCATCTGGTGCTATGGCCCAGGTTTTACATGGACACTAACTCATGTTTCTAACACATGCCCCTATGCTTACACACCAAGCACTCTTTCTCATCCACTGAGCCATCTCCTCAGCCCCTATAGACTTTTTAAAATTGGCCCTTGGCAGATGCCATACATACAATAAATAACCAACAAACTCTCAAAAAATGTTTTCTGGATACTTTAACGGAAACACAGCCTATCTTCCTACCAATCGTGTCTCCATTATTTAGCAAAGAATTCACATTCTCGGAATTGGCACTCGTCAGGCACTTTGTATAACAGCTGTTAGGAGTACAGGATTTAGAAGCCATAAATTTGTAATATGAAAGTAGCCACATATGATACAAAAGCAAGTGAGTTTTACTATATCCCCCATGAAACTCGTTATTAAGAAGGAAAAAAAAATCTATGGGCCACTTTGGACCACAGACCATAGTTTGCTGCCCCTGCTCTATCGGATGGAATCTCTCCAAATAGTCATGTATGTTTACCAAAAACTAAGTCTAGTTTAGAACACAATGATCTGAAATTCTAAAATAAACATACAGACTCAGTGCTTTGAGTCACACCGGTACCCCAGCCACTTGAAATGGGAAAGAGAAGCACTTGAGCCTCGGAGTTTGAAATACTCCAGGGCAAAGGATCAAGACTTGGTCTCAGAGAGAAAGGAAGGAAGGAGGGCTATAAAATTAAGAGTAGAGTGGGCATGGTGGTGCATGTCTGAGTCTCAGCACTTAGAAAGCAGAGAGTTCAGGCCAGCCTGGTCTATACAGTGGATTGCAAGCTGGCCAGGGCCACAATAAAACCTTGACTCAAAACAAGGGGGAGGGAAGAGGGGATAAAAATACAAACACGGAGCTTTCAGAGGGTAGGCTCAGGCTTGTAATCCCATCACTCAGAATACAGAAGTCGATCTGACTGGGGCAGCCTAGTCTGCATAGTGAATTCCAGGTCAGCCAAGGTTACCTGAGTCCCTTTCCTAAAACAGTATCAGGAATGGGCAAGATGGTAAAGGCGTTTGCTGCCAAGACTAAGGGCCCCTGTTCCTCACACAAGACCCATGGTGGGAGGAGTACACCAAGTTCGTCAAGTTGTCCTTTGACCATCACATATGTAGTATGGCATACACCTCCAGAGAGAGACAGAGGCAAAGAGAGACAGACAGAGTCAGAGAGACAGAGACAGACAGATGGACAGGAAGACACAGAGTCAGAGACAGAAAGAGAGACAGAGACAAAGAGAAACAGAGACAGACATATGAACAGAAAGACACACAGAGTCAGCAGCAAAGAGAGACAGAGACAGAAAGAGACAAGAGACAGAGAGAGACAAACACAGAGTCAGAGACAGAGGGAAAGAGAGAGACAGAGAGAGAGAGAGAGAGAGAGAGAGAGAGAGAGAGAGAGAGAGAAACAAGCCAGCATTGGCTCTGAAGGTCAGACCCCCTCAAGTGAAACCGTGTTCCGTTTGCTGCACACTGTTCGCTCCCACCGTTCCCTCTGCTCTCACTGGATCTTCCGAAAGACCAGAAATGCACAATCCACATTCCTCTTCACACTCTGTTATCCTCAATTACCTCTCAAGAATGGAATGAAGGCACACTTTTTCTCAACCGGCTGCTTAAGAAGACTGCAACTACAGACAGGCAGGACACACACACACACAGAAGAGTTGCTCGAGGAGTTCCTAAAAGCTCTTGGCAGAAGGACCTCTGCTGCAGGTGGCTGCTGGATAAATTACTGCAGAACCCAGGAAACACTGGACTGCCTGGAGCCAGGTAGAGACCTTTTCTTGGGAAATCTCAGAGACAGCTGTGGTCTTTCCCATTGGGCCTGGGGGCCTGCCTCTCCATCTTCCTTTGATCCTAAGTCACCTCCCAACCCTTCCTGCCCCCTTCCTTCTCTCTATCAGTAAAGGCCAATATACAAAGCCCTAGGTGAAGGGTTGGCCTCACCCTCCCCTCCACTTCCCCACTCATTGTCTGAAGTGGCTAAAGAATTCCCCTTCAGTAATGAGCTCAGAACAGTGACTCTTTCCAAAGAACCCTTCACCAGGCTTCAACAAAAAGCCTCTGAGAGCTTGCATGGAGAAAAGTCAGGCAGGCACTTAGATGATCCTGCAAATTCCTGCTTCCAAGGCAGGCCTTTGCCATTTGGAAGCCTTCTTTCTGCCATGTGACCTGCACTTGTAATCCCAACACTCTGGAAACTGAGGCAGAATGGTGGTTACTAAGCTCGAGGCCAGCCTGAATGTCTAAAAACCAAAAAAACAACAACCGCTGTTTCCTGTCTTCCCATCCAACGTGGACCGCCAGCCTCCTCCTGCCTGCGCCACGCTTCTCCCACGCTTCTCCGGGAAGACAAGCTTTTCAACCCCTCTTGCCTGCCAGGCCGAAGTTAAAGAGAGAGGGGGTCTTAGAATCTGGGGCGATAAGAAAAGTAAGGGATGGGGTGGAGGAACACCGGGGTTCCCCTTGCCTTCTTCACACATCAGCACCGGGATTTGAGGACTATCAGGAAGTCACTCCCTGCCCTCCACAGCCTTCACTCCTTTGGGAAGGAAGTGGCTGGCATCCTTTCCCTCTACTCCCTCTACTCATTCACAGATCCTTGAAACTCAGATGGGAGTTGAAAGCAGCGTAACCCATCTTCCACCAGTGGCTCGGAGGCACCTGTGGGAGTGGCCTAGTGCAGTTCAAGACGGACTTCTCTTTTAATATTAGTGTTTTAAACTACTGTTTTGTTATCTGGAAACAGGCTGATCTGGAACTCACCGTGGAGTCGAGGCTGGCCTTAACCTCTTGATCCTTCTGCTTCTACCTCCCAGGTGCAGACTACAAGCCTGTGCTACAGTTTCAAACTGTTTGCTTATTGGTCTTTTCCCTCTGTCTTAGCCTGGGAAGACCAGAGAACACATTCAGAGGTGAGTGAAGCCAAAGGCATTCCTTTCTCGGTTTCATCAGTCTCTCCTAGTCAGCTGTAGTCCATCACGGGCTATGCTGTCTCAGCTCTCCTACCCCACGGCACCCCACGCCCCACTCTCCGGATTTAAAACTGGCGCCCAGAGCGCTCCGGGATAAGCCCCTCTTACCTGGGCGCCGCGGCGCTCCGGGTGAACCGAGAACTTGTGACTCAACTCGTGGAAGGGGTGAGCGCGCAACCTCTGGCTGCTAGGCACTTCCCGGGACAAGGATCCCGCCTTGGCCCCGCAAAGCAGTTATAAAGGCTTCTGTCGCCGGAGGGAGGGAGAGGGTGAGCCGAGGGACAGGGGCAGGGGCGGGGCGGAGGGAGAGGACACGCCTAATCCAGTTCCGCGGCACTTCTCCGCTGTTAAGAAAATAAAGTCACCGTGCCAGAGAATGAACCGAAAGCCTTCCTGACGTCAGAAGCACAATCACTCATGAAATGGGTGGCGGGGTTGTGGGGGAAGCACCCTAGACTGCCGGGCCTAGCTCCCGACTAGAGCTCAGGTCGGTCCCAGAGCGCCTGTCGGGAAGGGGGAAAAGCCATACAGAGAACTCAGCAAAGGATGAGCGTTGCTGGCTGTCATCTCCTTGAGGGGCCACACCCATCCTTCCCGAGGGCCCTCCAGGGCCCCCAAGGTAAAAGACGTAGCCAGCAGCTCCTTGTAGCTCTTTTGTTAACTTTCTGGGAGAAGTTGGTCTTCATTTCCCCTTGACGGCACCAGTCTCCCCCGCACCCACTCCTTCCTCAGGTGAGCAGGGAGGAGCCAGGTTTAAATGAAGAGACAGCCACTCTCTTATGGGTCCCCCAGTCTCGGCTAAGGAGGTAAAGACCAAGGAAGAGAGAGATCATATCGCCTTTCTTCCAACCACCTCTCCAAAAGTTTGACAAAGCATTTGATCGGAACAGGGACGCCAGATAAAATTTTGAAATGAAGGAATTTGCCTTCGGTGTCTGATTCCACCTGCTTAGGCAGGTGCCCGCAGCGCATCCATTATCAGGCCAGTCTGGCTGAAACTTGCCTGTTCAGTGGTCAAAAAGTCCTGGAATGTGTTGTTGGGTCAGGTTCTACCCCATTGGTTGAGTTGGTGGGCAGCGGAGAACTAAGCTTTTAAGAGAGTAGGGAAGGCCTGGGGCAGGGGTTCTCAACCCTCCCAATGCTTTAGGACAGTTTTAACACAGTTTTTTATGTATGGTGACCCCCAATCATGAAATCATCTTTGTTATTACATCATAACTGTGATTTTTGCTACTGTTATGAATCTTAATATACACATCTGTGCTTTTTGCTGGACTTAGGTGACCCCTGCGAAAAGGTTGTTTAGCCCCTACAAGGGGTTGTGACCCACCGGTTGAGACCCACTGGCCTAGAACAACTGAAAAATCTCCTTTCTTGTCTCCACACCCTTAAATGCTTTTAAAATGTAACAATCTTGCCAGATTGTAGAGGCTCACCCCTTTAATCCCAGCTCTCCTAAGGAAGAGGCAAGCACATCTCTGTGAGTCGGAGGCCAGCCTGCTCTACACAGTGAGTTCCAGAACAACCGGGGATACACAGAGAAACCCTGTGTCAAAAAAAAAAAAAAGAAAGAAAGAAAGAAGAAAATAATAAGATGTAACATGCTAGGCATGGTGCATCCCTGTCAGGCCAGCACTTCGGAGGTAGAAGCAGGGATTAGGACCTCAAAGCCAGTTTCTACTACATAGGACTTGGAGGTCACCTGAAGGTGACTTGCTGCAAATGGTAGTTCGAGTCAGCGGGAAGATTGAAACAGGAAGATGGCCGCCAGCCTGAACCACATAGGGAGTATGAGGCAGTGGGGGGCTACTCACAAGCGCCTGTCTCAAAAAGGCAGAGGAGATGGGACGGTGGCTTAGCCAGTAAAGCCTGGGCTGCCGGCCTGATAGCCAGAGTTCAATCCCCAAAATCCACATGAAAGTCAACTAAGTCCAAGAAGAGAACCAAGACTGCAAAGCTGTCCTCTGACCTACACACAAGACTGTGATGAGTGCTACACACACACACACATACACACACACACACACACACACGCACACACACGCACACACGCACACACACACGCACACACGCACACACACACGCACACGCGCGCGCGCGCACACACACACACACTGCAATAGAAAGAACGAGAGAAAAAGAAAGACTCTATGTGAGCTTATGTTATGATGTACAAGGTACTAGGTTCAAGCACCAGGACAAGAACAATCTAACTCTTTGGAGTCCATACCTCTGTTGATATCATACCCAAGAAGCCACAGCCAGTACTTAACTTGGCCATTTCCCTTGAGGCTTGCAGGTCAGAGGTCATCAAGTCCTCTTCCTCTCCTGGGGCTCACCAAGAGATCGGAGCCATGAAAAACTTAGGCCCAGGCAAGGTAGTACATGACTTTAATGCCAGGAGACTAAGGCAAGGAGATCTCTGAGTTCAAGGTCAGCCTGGGACAAAACAAGTCCCAGATTCAGGCATGGTGGTACACATTTTTAATCTGGGCCACACCTTCTGCTAGAGACCGACATAAGGACATTGGGAGAAGGAAGGCTCACTCCTCTTTGATGCTTGCATTTACTTGCCAGCACATCTGTTGGAATCTACTGCTACAGAAGAGCAGCTGAAACAACCAGCCTCGTAGGACTGAGCAACTACTAGATTCTTGGACGTCCCATCCATAGCTGACCATTGGTGGGGAGTTGGACTACAAACTGTAAGTCATCACAATAAATTCCCTCAATATAGAGAGATATTCCATAAGTTCTGTGACTCTGGAGAACCCTGACTAATATACACACACACACACACACACACACACACACACACACACACACATTGGGACAGCAGTTGGTCGAATTACAAGAGGTGAGAAGATATAGAGGAGCTGGGTGTGGTGGCTCACACCCATGGTCCCAGCACTGGAGAGAATGAATCAGGGGACTATTGTGGGTTCAAGCCTACATATCAAGTGCCATCCATATCTGGACTCTGAAGTGAGACCATATCTCAAGAAGAAGAAAATGAAGAAGGAAGAAGAAACGAGAGAACTTGCTTTATCATCTATTTAACCCAATAGATCCCAAATAGCATCTACTCAGCACATTGTCTTTTAAAACATGAGGCTGGGGCTGGGGTCTGGAGAGATGGCTCAGCAGTTAAGAGTGACTGTTCTTCCAGAGGACTTGGGTTCAGTTCCTAGCACTCACAGGGTGGCTCATAACTGTAACTCCAATTGCAGGGGACTCCACACCATCTCCTGGCCTCTCTAGGTACCCAGTATATACAAAGTACAGAGATTCTCTACACAGCCCTGGCTGTCCTGGAACTCACCCTCCAGATCATGCTGATCTCAAACTCAATGATCTATCTATCTCTGCCTCCCTAAGTGCAAGAATTTAAGGTATTTACCACCACCACCACCACCACCATCACCACCACCACCACCTCCCAGCTAACAATCCTCTTCTCAATGAAGCAAGAGGCTGGTGAAATGCCTCAGTGGGTAAAAGTGCTTGTCATGAAGCTGATGGCCTGAGTTGTATCCCATGAAGTAAGAGAGAAACAACTTCTGCAAATTATCACACGTGTGTTATAGCATGTACATACACAATAAATAAATAAGTGTAATTTTAAATTGTTTTTTTCCTATAAATAAAATACAAACTAGGCATGGTGACATATGACTGTAATCCCAGCACTTGGGAAGGTGTTGTTAGGTAGTGTTGAAGTCAATGATACCCTGAGCTACATAGTGAGGCTTCGTCTAAAGTGTGTGTGTGTGTGTGTGTGTGTGTGTGTGTGTGTGTGTGTGTTGAGTTACTCTGCATTACTTTGCCAAACTAAGTCCTCAAAAGACTAGCATGTTTTATGTTGGCAGCCCATGCCAGTTTACACCAGCCACATATCAGGGGATCAAAAGTCATGAGTGGCTAGTGGCTGCCACCCTGGACAGCACAGAGCTGGCTGTCATTGAGGGCACTTACAGGCCTGAGTCACTATGTCTGGGGTGGGGCTCATGACATCATGGATAAGATGTCAGGTCTTGTGAAGAAGCAGGACAGAGGGGACCTGATTTCTTCTTTGCCCTTTTCCTAAGAGCCAGGAGAACCTCCCTGGGAAGCCGGAAAACTCAATGAGAGCACTGGAGTGGACTGCACACTCCCTGCCTCCATCACTCTCTGGAATCTAGATGATGTCTGGCTAGCTGGTCCAGGCCTATGGCTGAGAGACTCTGTATGGCAAGGTGGTGGCACGGCTTGCTCCCTGGTGTTTATATGTCACTTTGCCATTGACTTTGGATGCCCACCTGTTACGTAGGAAACTTCTCCTAATTGAAACATTTCCCTCCTGGAGGAAAATCCGTAAGACTCAGGAAGCCAATGAAAGTTACAAGGCCCACCCCAAAGTTACATAAGCAGTTAACAATCATTAGAGAGAAGAGTCTCTCTGGTGGAGATGCCTGCAAGCTGGGCAGGAAGCACCAAGGATACGTCCATGAGTCATTGCCTGGTGCTGAAGTGGACTTTTTAGTGAAACAGCTGCCTTTGAGTCAGTCACCCATGCTCCTATAAGTTTAAAAAAAAAAAAAAAAAAACCAGTGATCTCATTGGTCTGCTAGGCTAGACTTGGGTGGAACTGTTTCTTTGGACTACAGTCGGTGCTCTGACCAGGGTGAGCAGGCATTTGTTCATGTCTCCCCAGGAAAAGCCGTAGAACACTGCCTTTGTCTTTAGCACTCTCTCCTATCCTTATTTTATTTTATTCTATTTTATTTTATTTTATTTTATTTTATTTTATTTTACATGTGAGTGTTCTGCCTGCAAGTATGTATGTGTACCACCATGTGCATTCCTGATGCCCAAGGAGGTCAGAAGAGGATATAGGATTCCCTAGAACTGGAGTTACAGATGGTTGTGATTGGCTGTGTAGGGGTTGGGAACTGAACCTGGGTCTTCCGTGAAAGCAACTAGTGCTCTTAACCATTTAGCCACCTCGACAGCCCCTGATTATTATTTTTTTTTTAAGATTTATTTATTGTATGTGTGTGTGACTGTGTATATGTAAGTGCACCACTTATACAAAGATGCTGGGGAAACCACAAAATGGAATTAGACTTCCTGGAGTTGAAGATACAGGTGGTTGTGAGCCAAACGACTCAGAGGTTCAGGGAACTGAACCCTGTTCCTCGGAATAACCAGCAAGCGCTCTTAACATCTGAGCCGGCCTTCTCCAGCTCCTGGTTCCTTGTTTGATTATCTGCTTTCTCTTACCCTCCTTTGAGCCTCTTTTTCTCCCTCCGCCCCTTTGTAGACACAATA
>NC_047666.1:71822452-71944952 GCF_011762505.2 Arvicanthis niloticus | reverse complement strand
TTCTTCTCCTTCTCCTCCTCCTCTTCTTCCTCCTCTTCTTCCTCTTCTTCTTCCTCCTCCTCTTCTTCATCTTCATCCTCTTCCTCCTCCTCTTCCTCCTTCTTCTTTTTCTTCTTCTTCCTCTCTCTCTCTCTCTCTCTCTCTCTCTCTCTCTCTAAGACAGGGGTCTTATATAGCCCAGACCTCAAACTCCTTACATAGTTGAAGATGGCCGCGAACCCCTGGTCTTGCTTTTCAGCATCCCATGCACAGGGATGACAGGCATGAGCTGACTGCCATACCTGGGTCCAGCCCACTCCTTTCTTGCTTCAGCCCAGCAGGCCAGTCTGTCTCGGTTCATGCTATTGAAAGCCTGTCACAGACCATAAGGTGACCTAATAAAAGGAATTTGAACCCTGCGTCAGAATGAACTGGCCTGGAGGCTAGAGACATGGCTTAGCTGTTGAGCGATGACTGTTCTTTCAAAGGACTTAGGTTCAGTTCTCAGCACCCACATAGTGGTTCAGAACCATCCATAACTTCAGTTCCAGGATCTGATGCTCTCTTCTGAGCTCTGTAGGCACCGGACACATGTGTGGTATACAGACAGATCCATACATAAAATAAAAGCTAAAAAGAGGTAAAGAAAGGACTTCCCAGTATCTTTGTCCGGCCTCTCCCTCCCTTGTCTATCCAAACATCCTTCTTCTTCAGTGTATATCTCAGCCAAGAAAACTCATTTATCCTACAGTGTTCAAGAATGGAAAGATTGCCTGTTGTCTTCCCAGGAGTCTCTTGTATTAAAAGAAAGACCCGCTGACTCTACTGAGAAGTAAAAAAAGAATGCACTTAGCTACACACAGTGACATACGAAGGTTAGTGAAAGGACACTTTCCTGCCACCTGTGAGATGCTGGGTCCCATCGTCCCTATACAAATACATTTTTAATTGCTTTAAAATCTTCTCTTTCTTTGAGATAGGGTCTTTCACTTTATGGCCTAAGCCTTCTGTCCTGGAACTCACTATGTAGCCCAAGCTGACCTCAAATCTGAAGTAATCCTCTTGCCTCAGCCTCCCAGGTGCTAGGATGACAGGCAAGAACCACTGCACTGGCTAGTTTTTTGTTTGTTTGTAATGGGGATATAGAAAAATTCCAAATACTAGCCAGGCATTGTAGCACATGCATGCAACCCCAGCACTTAGATGGCAGAAGCAAGAGATTGTCACAAATTCAAGGCAAATATGATCTGAGTAGTGAGTTTCAGATTAGCTGAGATTAGTTTCAGATAGTGAGATCTTGACTCAAAAAAAAAAAAAACCTCAAACCAGGGGCTCTGTGGCTCGGTTGGTAGAGTGCTTGCCTATCGTGCATGAAGCTCTGGACTTGGCCTTCAGCCCTGCTCAAGCCCAGTGTGGCAGCATGAGCCTGTACTCCTAGCCCTTGGCAAGGAGGCAGGAAGGCTGAGAGTTCAAGACCAACCTCAGTTACTTGAGACTCTGCCTCAGCTGAAAACTAGGGCTAGAGCCAGGGTGGAGAATTTCCTTCGAGGACCTTCTGGACTTTTTCCAGAGTAACACCATGTTCCATGTTTTCACTGTGGTAGCTATTGTACATACAACTGCATCGATTTCTCAAACTCAACAAATTGGTCTGGAGATGCAGCTCGGCAGTTAAGAGCACTGGCTGTATTTACAGAGGACTCAGGTTCTATTCCCAATACTAACATGACAACTATGAGAATTGATTCTCTCCTTCCATTACGTCCATTCCAGGGATTAAACTTGGGTTGTCAAGCTTAGATGCAAGCACCTTTACCAGATAAGCCATCTCACCAACCCCCGATGGTTCTCTTGGTTGATACCCAGTTACAGCGGTGGCACCAGCTCAGCTGAGCTAGAGAGACTGGATCACTCCCGTGGTGACGCAGAAGTCTGGTAGCACAGACACTAGGGTACAGAAATTGAAGCGGGCATGGTGGCGTGTGTCTGGATGTCAGCACCTGGAAGACTAAGGCACAAAGATCATGAGTTGGAGACCAGCCTAGACTAGATAGTGAGGCCCTGCTTAAGAAACAAAGTGGAGAAATGGGGAAGGGACGGGAATAAATTAACATGAATTTTCCAATCCCTAGAGAAGTTTGGAATAACTCGATTGTCATTTCTCCAAAGAGGGAAAGAGGAGAGAATAAAATATTGAGTGAAGGCCTACTGTGCACGAGGTCCCTTTGCAGAGTGATAGAACTAAGGAGAGCTAACCATGCATTCTCTCTATACACATATAGGACTCCTACTGTGTGCCACACACAGGTAGTGTGTCCAACAAAACACACAGCAAATGAAAGGACAGCCTCATATCGGCAAATTGTGTGTGTGCATCAATCACAGTGCCCTTCCGCGAGGAACTCACAGTGTAGCCTCTTTCTGACACTTCTTCCTTTTGTGGCTAAGTCTGTGCATTGGTGAGAATCCCAGAAACACAGCCACTAAGTGTGAGTTGGCATCCCAGAGGCGATAGCATCAGAGGGTCCTTCTCCGATGTTTTCCCGTCCCTGGGCAACATTTGAGTCTGGTTCTGTCCACTCCTCCCCTGAGAGGTGGCCACTGGCACCAGTGGACACAGGATGTCATCTAGTTGGCTAATTCCAAGAACAACACAGACCCAAGGCAGAGTGAAATTCCTGTGGAGACTCTGGGCACCTTCCTGAGAAACATCTCAGACACCTTCCAGGACACCCTGCAGTGGCACCGCCCCCAAGCAGATGAGCAGCAGAACAAAGATACTTGGGGTTCGGAACTCGCTTGCCAGCCTTTTCCTCCTTTCTCTTGTGGTACCCCAACTAAAAGTTTTTTTTTTTTTTTAAGCGGGTGGGTGTAGCCTTGGAAGGAGTCAGTGTAAACAGAGGCCCACAAAGGAGCTCTGAAAAGAGAAGGCTTCTGAATCCAAACAGCAGGAGAAGGCCAAGATAAATAAGAGACCCTGGGTACTCCCAGCCTGACCGTACTTTCCCATAATAAGCAGTCACCAGAGAAAGAACTTAGGAGCTGACACCTACGGGAATCTCACTTCCCATTACAGAGAAGGAGGGATGTCTTCCACAAAACAGCAGAGCCACTACAGCTGCTGGCAGAAAGGCAGGTGTGTGCACTTGCATAAACATATACGCATGCATACACATACTAAATAAACAAATATTTATTTATATCCCCCCAAACAAAACAAGACTTGGTGTGGTGGTTCATAACTTCAATCACATGGGAGGCAGACACAGGTGGAGTAAGTAATGCATTGTAGTTGTCAGACGTGAGCTGGAGCATTTGGGTCAGTGTAGCGATCTCTGTCTGTCTGTCTGTCTGTCTGTCTGTCTGTCTGTCTTTTTGAGATAAGGTCTTACCAGATAGCCTTGACTGGCCTAGAATGTGCTATGTAGATCAGACTGGCCTCGAACTTGTGAAAATCCTTTTGCCTCAGCCTCCCCAGTTTTGAAATTATAGCCCTGTGCCTGTTTCCTGTTGTTGTTGTTAATTACATTTATGTATTTACTTACTTTTCTTGTTTTCTTCTTCTTTTTTGTTTTGCTTTGAGACAATGTCTCTCTACATCGTCCCAGCTCTTCTACAACTCACTATGTAGATCAGGCTGGCTTTGAACACACAGAGATCCACTTGCCTCTGCCTCCCAAGTGCTATGATTGTGCACTATGATTAAAGATATGTACCACCACACCTAGTTGTCTTTTGTTTGGAAGGATATAAATATTTGTTTATTTATTATATGTATGCATGTGTTTGCTTGCATGTATGTCTGTGTACTATATGAATGCCTGGTGCCAACTGGAATTACAGACTATTGTGAGCTGCCATGTCGGTGGTAAGAACCAAATGTCGGTCCTCTGTGAAAGAAAAACATCCTCTTAATCACTGAAACATCTCTCTAACTTACTGTGTGTGCCTACAAGTGCAAGCACATGCCGGTGTGTGAATGTGTGTGCACATGTGTTTGCAAGCATGTGTGTGCGTGCACGTGTGTGTGTGTGTGTGTGTGTGTGTGTGTGTGTGTGAATGTGTGTGGGAATGTGGGGGAGTGTATGTGCATGTGTGTTTACAAGCATGTGTGTGTGTGTGTGTGCATGTGTGTGTGCACATGTGTATGGAAGTGTATGTGCATGTGTGTATGTATGTGCACATGTGTGTGTGAGCATGTGTGCATATGTACTGCATGCCAGAGCACAGAGGGAGCAATGCAGATCGAAGAATAACCTTCAGGAGTTGCTTCTCTCTTCCCACAACGTGGGTCCTGAGGATCAAACTCAAGTCATCAGGCTTGACAGCAGGAGCTTCTGCTCCCTGAGCCATCTTGCCAGTCAATTGTCTTTTTACATATTAATTGATTGATTAATCAGTTAATTTAGTGTGTGCTTATGTGAGTGTGTGGGAACACAAGCTCATAGGGGTCAAGCCAGTGCATGCTCACAAAGTCCAGAAAAGGGCACCGGCTGTTCGACTGGGTGTCGGACCCTGTTGCTTTCCATTTCTCTCTTTGAGGCAAGGTCTCTTCCTGAACCCAGAGCTCATGCTTTCTCGGGCAAGCTGCAAGCCGGGGAGCCCATGTGTTCCTCCTGTGCCCATTCCACTCAGAGCTGGGGCTGTAGGTGAGCAGGATGCCAGGCTGATTCTGTGGCTGCTGGTGTCAGGACACTGGTCCCCACTCTTACTGTCTAAACCATCTCTCCAAACCCTTTTCCTGCTGGTTTATTTTTTGTTTGCTTTTTGAGACAGGGTCTCAAGCTATAGCCCTGAACTCCCTGTTTAGTCTAAGACAGTCTGATTCTTAGCTATCCTCCTGCTTCCGTTTCTTGAGTTCTAGGATTGCAGGCACATCACAGTTCTTGAAAGACTTTTGCACATTTTTAAGTTCTCATTGCACAGCTGTAATGTCAGAACATCTGTGTTCAGCAAAAGCCCAGAGTTGGCTAAGCATGGATGCAGGATCGTTCTCTGACCAACCTTACACCAGCCCTGCGATATTCCTATGACTCCGTTTCCATATCAGCAAGTGTAAACAATAATTCTTGCTTTTTAAAATAAGCCATTAATCATATGGGAAGAAGGACACAGCACACTGTCTGGTCTGTGGTATGGCATCAGTACATAGTAGCATCCGGTGGGGCTGATCTCAACCACTGAGGCAACCGGAAGTCCAGACAGACTGTGTGATCTTAGGCCCCAAGTCTGGATGATCCGGGTCTGTAGTAGACTCCTGCTCCAGGTGGCCAGAATGGTGTTACCCATCTAAGGATAACTTTTCCTTTTGAAGCAAGGTCTCACTATGTACCCCAGGCTGGCCTGGGACTCACTGTGTACTCCAGGCTAGCCTCCAGCTTGTGGGTAGTCTTCTTGCCTCAGCTTCCCAGGTGCTGAAATTACAGGCATGCATCACCACACCCATAATAGATATGTAGAGATAATGGATATAGAAAGAAATTTGGTTTTAATTTGTGCGTATGAGTGTTTTTGCCTGAGTGTATGTCTGTGCACCCCTCAAGTACCTGGTGCACTCAGAGACCAGAAAAGGGCATCAGATTTCTTGAACCTGTAACCATAGATGGCTGTGAGTCACCATGTGAGTGCTGGAAACCAAACCCTGGTCATCCTGCCTTTTTCTGCTTTTCCAGACAGGGTTTGGCTATGTCGCTCGCCCAGGCTAGCCTCAGAAATCCAGAGATCCTGCCTCCTTTGTTTTATTTTGCATATTTCTTCTCTATTTTTAAAGTAACACTATTTATTTTGTTTTCAAGACAATACAAAAGAAAAAGGAGATGAGAGGGAGAGGAAAGAAATGGTCTAACTGTTCCAGCAAACGTTGACCAATCCCAGGGCTCAGCACTGTGAGGCTCACACGGTGGTTCACACTGTGCACTCAGTGGTGAACTGGCCCGCACCCCCCCACACACACACACACACAAATTCGTATGTTAATCTCTCAACCCTTGATGCATATGGAATCTGAAGTCCTCTCACCGTAAGGGGAAAACTGAGAAACAGGATCTAGTAAGCTTATTCATAGTTTGGGCCAGAACCAAAGTAAAGATGTGTGTGCCTGTGTGCGTGTGGGAATGTGTGTGTGTGTGTGTGTGTGTGTGTGTGTGTGTGTGTGTGTGTTTGTGTATGTGTCTGAGTGGTGTGTATGAGTGTGTGTATGTGTAATCTCAGCTTCTGTCTGCCTGGCTGGTAGCACCTATCTAATTTATAGAAAGGATTGAACAGGAGCCAGGCATGTGCATATTCAAATTAGCTGGGAGATAATCTTTCCCCCAAGGCAATCTCTCTCTGCCTTGGCATTCCTCACCCTTCACCCCATCCAGCCATGGGGTTTCCTACAAACATCTTAATTCCTTAGGGATTCCACTGTCTTGCTACGATACAATGGTATCAGGAGGCAGGGCCATTAGGAGTCACTAGGTTCAGGTGAGGTCACAGACCAAGAGATTCACTGCTGTCATCATGAGAGTAGACACCAAAGGCTGGGTTTTAGTTCAATTGATAGAACGCTTGCCTAGCAAGCACAAAACCCTGGATTTGATCTCCAGCACCACATAAATGGGCTATGGTAGCACACTATGCTACAATGGACTGAGCTGTGCACTGCCCCTTCCATAAATTCATATGTCGAAGTCCAGCACTTGAGAGGTAGACGCAGGACCAGGAGTTCCAAGCCAGGCAGGACTACATGAGCCTCGTCTCAAAAAACAGACAAGACAACATGATCAAAACACACTGCACATATATGAAAATGCTGTAGCAAAGCACATTATTATGCATAATTAACATGCTAATAAATTGTTTTTTCAGAGCTTAGGCCCAAACCCAGGGCCTTGTGCTTGCTAGGCAAGTGCTCTACCACTGAGCTAAATCCCCAACCCAATAAAAAAATTTTTAGTAGACATTTGATATTGGGGGGGGGGGAATCAATAAAATTTCCCTGTGGGTTGCAAAAAGAAAAGGCAAAGAAGAAACACATGTGGGTTTCTTAAGATCTCATTTTAATTATGAATATGCATCCGTGTCTACGTGTGGAAATGTGTACATGTGAGTGCAGATGTCTTCAGAGTCCAGAACATAGCATTAGATCCCCCCAAGCTAGACTTACAGGAGTTGTGAGTCACCCAACATAGGTGCTGGGCACTGAACTTAGTAATATGTAATCTTAAGTGCTGGGCCATCTCTCCAGCTCCAACATAGGGCTTTTAATTTTTCTTTTATTACATTTTTCTGTGTGTCTGTGTGTGTCTGCGTGTGTGTGTGTGTGTGCATGTGTGTGTGTATGTGTGTGTGTGCACCATGGAATACCTATGGAGGTCGGAAGACAATTCACAGAAGTCAACTCTTCTATCAGGTAGGTCCTGGGAATGAAACTCAGGCTTGGCCAAAAGCACATTTACCACCGAGCAGTCTTGCCAGGCTTATAGGTAGCTTTTGATGTTAAAAGGGTCTTCTGATGACATAAAATATGCACTGGTGACATATCAGTGTATCAGTGAGAAAGTCGGGCTCAGCCCTGGACAGGACATATTTCCCTATTTTTTATATTTTGTGTGAGGTTTATTCTTATCACAAAAAATATTTTAAAAAATGATGATTTGTTTCATATAAAATGCATCATGTAATAGACAATAAAGAATAAGCAGTCTGAGAGCTGGTTTTTTTTTAAGCATATGTGTGTATGTGTGTGCATGCGGGCGCGTGCGTGCACACATGTGCACAAACACGCGCACATGCACGCGAGTGCAGGTGTCTATAAAGGATGGAGTCATCAGATTCTCTAAAGCAGAGGTTACATGAGTTCTGGAAACTGAACTCAGGTCCTCAAGCAAGAACAGCTTGTGCTATTAACCATTGGGCCATCTCTCTGGCTCTAAGGATTGTTTTGTTTTGTTGTGTTTTGTTGTGTTTTGTTGTTTTAAATCAATTTAGTTTCTTTTATATGACAATGACATTTAATAGTCAGAATTTTTGGTTTTCAAAAAGACTTAAAGTTGTTTGTTTTGTTTTGTTTTGTTTAGTTTTGTTTTGTTTTGTTTGGACAGGGTTTCATAGGGTTCTTGTTGCTGTGAAGATACCATGACCACTGCAACTCTTACAAAGGCAAACATTTGATTGAGGCTGGCTTACAGTTTCAGAGGTTTAGTCCATTATCATCATGGCAGGAATCAAGGCAGCAGACAGACAGACATGATGCTGGAGGAAGAGCTGAAATTTCTACATCTTGATCTGAAGGCAGCCAGGTGACTGTCTTCCACAGGCAGCCAAGAAGAGGCAGAGCTTGATCACTAGGAGATCTCAAAGCCCGCCTACACAGTGACACACTTCCTCCAACAAGGCCACACCTCCTAATGGTGCCACTTCTCATGGGCCACATATACTCAAACCACCCTGCAGGGTTTCTCTGTGTAGCCCCGGTTCCTGGAACTCCCTCTGTAGACCAGGCTGGCCTCAGACTCACAAAAATCCACCTGCCTCTGCCTCCCAAGTGCTGGGGATTAAAGGCTTCTGCCAGCATCGCCTTATCATATTTCTTAACAGTCTAGAAATAAAGTATTTGTTCACTATCTTCACCTTTGTTTGCTTTGTTTTGGTGTGGTTTCGTTTGTTTTGTTTTTTGAGAAGAATTTCCAGTAGCCCAGGCTGGCATGCCCGCCTCAAACTGGTGAGCTAGGATTACAGGCACAAACCCACCACGCCCAGCTATAGGACCTCAAGATAGATAGATAGATAGATAGATAGATAGATAGATAGATAGATAGATAGATATCCACTAGAAGCTGCTACCACACCCGCCAGGCCCAGCCCCTCAACATTGCTCTGCTATCCTCCTCTGTACCCCTCTGGGTCCTGTGAGGTCATCCGGCCCATCTGTGGCTGACTCTATAGGGACTCAGATGGCTGTGCCCTCTGCCATTTTCTCCCTGGAGAACTCAGTGACCTCTCCTGGGTTCCACCCTGCTGAACTGTGTAGCTGTGGTGCCTGAGGCTCACCCAGCTCCTCGGCCTCTTTCCTAGACTGTTAGGTTTGGCAGGAGTTGCAGCTCCTCCCTTCGCTTCTCTTTCCCAAGTGAAAATAGCTGGCACCGTGACCTCACTGGGGCCAGACTGGCATTTCTCGGCCAACACCTCCACCCACGGCTTGTTTTCCATCACTTTTGTTTGTTTTCGACGTTACTCCGTTTCTCTGGCTCTACATTAAACCCACAGAGGACGAAGCTCTGCAGTATTGTCTTGATTTCATGTTGACCATGGACAAAGGCCTCACTTCCTGGGATCTAGTTCATGTTAAATGGCTTCTAGCCATTTCCTTTAGCTGTCCATTACAAACCGGAAGAGAGTGCTCTTCAAACTGTGGCTCTAGCAGTTCCGTGGGTGCGCGCTTTCTTCGTCCTCTAAACACGTGCCACCTCCAACCTGCCTCCTTGTCTTTATCCCAGAAATATGTTACTTTGTATAATTCATCCCTCTTCCCTTCCCGCTCCCTCCCCGCTTTTCCTCCACCAGTGCTAGGATTACAGCATGCACCACTGCTTCCTTCCAGTTGTATACTGGAAACCAAACACAGGCTTCCTGGTTGCTAAGCGAGCACTCCAACCACTGAGATCCATCTCCAGGTATTATTCATTTATTATTTACTTACGTATTTACATGCATTGGTGTTTTGCCTGCATGTATGTCTGTATGAAGGTATTCCCTGGAGCCGAGTTACAAACAGTTGTGAGCTGCCACGTGGATCCTGGGAATTGAACCTGGGTCCTCTGGAAGAGTAGCTAGTGCTCTTAACTGCTGTCCAGCCAATATTTTTTAAATGACTATTATAACTTGTTAGGTTGATACAGGTTCTCACATTGTAACCCAGGCTGTCCTGGAATCAACAGCAGTCCTCCTGCCTCAACCTTCCAAATACTGGGATTACAAGCATGCATCTACAGGTTACTTATCTAGATTTATAATCTGGGTCAGTTGTTTCCTACTAAGAGGAAACACCTATGACGTATGACCTCAGGAGATTGAGGCAGGAGATCTCTTCCAGTTCAGTGTTTGGCTACATGGTAAATTTTAGGCCAGCCTTAGTTACACAGCGAAATCCTACCTCAAAGAGAAGGGCAGAAGAAGCAACAGGAAGTAGTCAAAAATACAAAATGGCTGAAGGATGGACACATAGCAAGGCTTTGTTTGGACAAGAACTTGTGTGAGTTTTTATTTACTAACCTGTATTTCTTTGCCCTGATGGACATTAAACCCAGGGCTTCAAGCTCACGGTAGCCAAATACTTTACTGCTGAGATTCACCCAAAGCCTCATGGCAAGATTTATGAGACAGATACCACTTGGTGACTCAACTCCTGGGCATTAGAGGAGAAACTTAGAGGGGAAGTTTCTGGGATAGACTGGCTCTCTTCTCTGCTCTTCCTTTTCTTCTCTTCCCTTCTGGTCATACAAAAACTGTTGCACCCCAAAGCCTCCCAAACTCCAGAGATCAGGGAATTTCTGTGTATTTGACACTTTCCAGAAAGAAAGCTTCATAGTTCAGATTTACAAGCCTCCAACTCACCAGCAGTTCAGAAGAACAGGTTTACAAATGTGGGCTGTGAGATAAGCCCGCATGTGTCAAGGCACACTTTTAAAAAGAGGCCACTGAACTAGGGTGGAAAGGAAAGATGTTTGACTCTTGGCCTTTACCTGCTGGTCCCCTCCCGTCACTACCATGGAATGATTATCTAAGTTTACCTTTGGGTATTTACCAATCAGAAAGCCCCAGGAGGTGAGCAGTCTCTTGCTTAGCCTTGGCCGTTTGGTGTTCACAGTCCCTCCTTGTTTGTCAGCTGTTTGACCTGTTCCCTTGGCTAGTTGCACCTTCAGAATTGACTGTTACTTATTTGTTATTGATCTGTCTGTCTGTTTGTTTATAGAGTAATTTGGGGGGCTTTTCTATTACTCCTTTTATCTCCCCAGTGAACGACACAGAGACCTTGTTTTTATTATAAGCTTCAAGCACTGTAGTTGGAGAGACACTCATCTGTCCTAACCCTCTATGGCTGCCTTCCTCCCAGACATGGGCTGTTCCTGCTTCATCGGTGTCCTCATGGCAGACTCTCCAGTGACCTGCTCAAAGCACGTCTCCTCTCTCCCACCTGGGCCCCTCTGGCTCTCTCTCTCCCATCATATCCTCTCCTGCACGGCTATAGACTGAATCAGCTCTCTATTAACCAATCAGAGGTGACAGAAAACAATTTTTACTCATCATTTGAGACAGAAGATGCTTGATAATGCCTACATCCAGACTGCGATCAAATCTCGGGGCAGAGTAATCAGCATCTGAATGCACAGTGCACAAAACCATCTCCCATCATTTATTCATTCATTCATTCATTCTTACTTAGTAAGGCAAGGTCTCACTATATATACCAGCTGGCCTTGAACTCACCTGCTGCTTCTGCATCCTGAGTGCTAGGCTTACCAGTGTGCTACACCATGCCCTGTTATCTTTATGTTTACTTACTTACTTACTTACTTTGAGACAGGTTTTCACACAGTCCCAGCTGACCTCCATTTCTCGACATAGCCAAGGATGATTTTGAACTTGGGACTCTACTGTTTCTCCCTCAGCAGTTCCGGAATGGCCGGCACGTGCCACCTTGCTTGGTTTATTCGGTGGTGGAGATGGAACCCAGGGTTTAGTGTGTTCGGGCAAGCAAGCGCTCTTCTGAACATCTGACGTCTCCAGTGCCGTGGGAAATAAGTTTAAATACACACTCACCCTCATATATGATTTAAGGCAGCAGACACTCAGCTTAGCCACCTCATTTATTCATTCACTCACTCATTCATTCATTCCTCATTTAGTCTTCGTCCCAGAAGCCAGGCTCTGGAGTGAAGGGTATAAGTATATCCCCTGTCCTCAAGGCCCTCACCATCTCCTGGAAGAGGAAAATGTAAAAGGTCACGGTTAGAACACAGTAAGTAAATGAAGAGAAGTGAGTGACCTGGGAATTCTCCTATCAAGATAGCGGATAGCCGGCAAGGGAGATTTTACAGTAGCTCTTCCCTCTACCTGAGCGGCCTTTCCTGCTGTTGTGCATTCACTCAACAATCTAACACCTTCTCATGATAAACGGTAACTCCTGGTTGTCTGCCCCACTTCATAACTGTCATCATAGTCAAACTGAATTAGGGTGTGGCCCTGGCTCCTCGATACATAATGAGGTTACTTTGCATTGCAAACTCTGGCCTCACACTTAAGGGACAGCAATCCATCTGTGAGCCTGGGAAGTTTATGAGAAAAGGTAGTCAAACGAGAGCCAGCCTCCTGAGGAGCTCAGTCACCAACGTTTCCTCCTCAGTGTCCTCAGAAGCCTGGCCATAAGCATTACTAAAGGTCCCATTTGAAAAGTGTTCCCGCTGGGCCTGATGCGCCTATCATCCCAGCACTTGGGAAGCTGAGGCAGGAGGATAGTGTAGGGTTTAAGGCAAGCCTGAGCTACATTCTTCTAGCCATCAGGTTATTAGCTGATTTCTCTGTGTCATGGGAGCCCAGAAAACAAGTGTGAATGAGGGAGGGCCCTGCAATCAGGGAGGATGATGGAAAAGAAAATTAACATAGCTTTTTGTCAATGTTGCTTGGAGACTCAGCATGTGAGGCGGGATTGGTGAGCCATCCCAAGATGTCCGGCCTTACTGCTCCTCCCAGCTCCTGTCTTGGGCCTTGAAGTCTGCTCCCACACTGCCCTCTGAGGAGGGCTGCACACACATGCCTCATGCTTTCCTCACACCACCAGACAGAGGGCTGACGCCGGCAGAGCTCAGCACAGTCCTGGTAAGCGCAAGGCCCTTAGTTCCATCCACAGCACCACACAGAGAACAACAAAGATAACAACCAGCCAGGGGGATACGCAGGTAGTGGGATTAATACGGTAAATAAAATGGCCCAAGGTAAAAACCTAACCAGAAAGCCAGCCAGGATAACCCCAAGTTTCACAGACTGGGTCTATCGTCACACCCAAGGTGAAGGCAGGTATATCTACTTCTTCTAAGATCATCTATGAATTCAGTCTAGATCTTTGTGTCACAGAAGGAAGCCAGAAAAATAAGCAGGACTCGGTGGTTCACATATGTAATCCTAACATTGAGGAGGTAGAGGACCAGGATCAGGAGTTCAAGACCATCCTTGGCTACATTTGAAGCTAGCCTGGGCTATATGACTCCAAAAACTCAAACACACTAAGGAGAAGACCCATTTGGTAAAGCACTTGCCTTGCAAGCTTGATGACCTGAGTTAAGACTCCCAGATCCTATGGAAATCTCAACAGTGGTGATGTAGTAAAGACCGTGGGAAGGTAATGTAACATGGCATTGTCAGCATCTATGTGTGTATCTGTGACTCTGCTATGAACCTGTCACACAGACCATACAATCTAAATGCACATTACCATATAAGGGAGGCTACAGAACTACCATGCATGTAAGGAGAAGCCAACAGAGGCCATGCAAGACTGCAGCCACACTGCATTGGGGCCCAGCTTTTGTATGTGAACCCTCGGAACCTGTACTGGTGTGAAGCTACAGTGCTTCCTGGCAGAAAGCCCCAGTGTCTCCTTTCTTTAGCTCAGAATCCTGAGACAGTAAGTTGGGGATGGAAGGCAGATCTAGGGTTCACTGGCCAACTGGCAGTAACAAAGTTCTAGGCCTTTAAGAAATCCTGTCTCAAAAAAAGATGGAAGGCACCTGAAAACGACTCCCGGCGTTATCGTCTGACCTCCACATGGACAGACACATATGTACTCACCCACATACACAGAACCCCAGAGTGTTTTCATCATCTTTGTCTTCTTCCTCTAAAAAACTCTACATCTAGCCTGGACTAGCATTCACGTTTTGTTTTTTGAAAGAACTGTTTGTGTATGGAAGCCCATTGTAGACATTGTGTATAGAAGCCCACTGTGTGTCTTCAGACACACCAGGAGAGGGCACGAGACCCCATTACAGATGGTTGTCATATGGTCGCTAGGAGTTGAACTCAGGACCTCTGGAAGGGCAGTCAGTGCTCTTAACGGCTGAGCCATCTCTCCAGCCCCATTCATGATGCCTCAGCCTCCTGGGTGCTGGGATGACACAAGTGTGCCACTATATACAACCCCAAAGGATTGTAAAGAAAACCCATAAGGGTGATTGCTCCCTGGGTCTGACGGATTACCTTTGAGAGGGGATATTCTGTAAGATGTCAAACTGCAAGGGGACAAACCAGCCCAGCCTTCAGAGGGATGCAACCCTGACCTGGCCTGAAGATTTGCACCGGCTTTCCCTTAAGCATGCAGTTAGTCGTTACCTATTAAAATAAACCTGAAGCCCCACCCCTGCCCTTAGGAAGGCAGTATTTGTATTGAGGATAGTTAAATGAACATGAGCTCCATTTAGGAAGGGCTGGAAATGAGAAGCTTCAAGAAGCAAGATTGGATTTGTATTCTGGCACTGGCACACAAGTGGGAAGGGATTTTAAAAACTGTAGACTAGGGGCTGGAGAAATGAGATGGCTCAGGGTTACAAGCACTAGCTGCCCTGCAGAGGACCTGGGTTCAATTCCCGGCATCTACATGAAAACTCACAACCAGCGTTCTCACACCCCAGTTCCAAGGGATCTGACATCCTCTTCTGACCTCTGTGGCCACCAGGTATGCATGTGATACACATACATACATACATACATACATACACACACATATACATACAGGCAAAACACACACATATATTTTTTAAGTATTAAAACCACAGTCCACAGTCCATGGGGGTAGAGAGATGGCTCAGCAATTAAGAACACATACTTCTCTTGCAGAGGACCTGTGTTCAGTTCTCAACACACCCTCTCGGTAATCCAGCTCCAGGGGGATTCCGTGTCTCTTACTTCTACAGCCATCTGCACACGGTGCACATATCCACACACCGACACAGACTCATATAAAATATATTGAAAACATATATAGAAATTGTAACTGAGAGGCCAGGTGAGATGGCTCAGTGGTAAAGGTGCTTGCCACCAAGACTGATAATGTAAGTTCAGTGCCCAGGACTGACATAGCAGAAGGAGAAAACCAACTCCACACATGTTCTATGGCTTGTGAGAGCCCACATACATGCATGCGCACCCGAAACAAATGAACAAATGCAATAAGAACTGTAATCTGTTGAGATGTCATTGTTCTGAAATTAGCCATACTGACCTGAAAACATTTAACTTATTTTTTTTTCCATTCCAACAGAGTTAACAGCGTGTATTAAATATGTAACAGCTATACTGGTTTGAGTACAGAAATTAATAAAGTGTTCCCTTAATAATGAAGGAAAGTACCTGTAGCCTAGCTAGATATGGTGGCACACATCTGTAATCCCAGCACTCAGGAGGCGGAGGCAGAAAGATGCCAAGTTCAAGGTCAGCCTAGGCTACTTAATGATTTTTGAAGCTAGCCTGGACCATGTGACAAGGCTTTGTCTCAAAAACAAAATAAAGTAAAATATAAAATAAAGTTGGGTATACAGCGTCTACTCTCCTTCAGGGGTTCTTCAAAGAGAACAGAAAGTGGTGTCAGAGAATCCTGTAAAACCAGTAGAGTGGAAAGACTCCTCTCACACAGGTGAGCCATTTATGGCTCTCAGCCAAACCTTGTATAGTGTCAGATGTCCATGGATGAAGAGAGAGGTCTCACAAAGTCATCATTGGCCTTCGGGGTGCCTGAGGTCTCCACCAGACTCATGCTGTGCCCTCAGGCCCACCTTTGCCTTCTGTGATGGCTGAATTAGAGTGCCCACTGTAGACTAAAAGATGGTGTGAATAGGTTCAGCCCCCACAGGCGGTGTTTGAATGCTTGGCCCACAGGGGGTGTCACAATTAGAAGGCGTAGCAGCATTGTCGGAGTAGGTGTGGCCTTGTTGGAGAAAGTGTGTCGCTGTGGGGGTAGGCTTTAAGGTCTCCTGTGCTCAAGCTCTGCCCAATGTGGAATTTGAGTCTCCTCCTGGCTGCCTTAGGATCAGGATGTAGAACTCTTGGCTCCTCCAGCACCGTGTCTGCCTGCATCCTGCTGTGCTTCCTGCTATGATGACAATAAACCAAACCTCTGGAACTGTACGCCAAGCCATTGAAATGTTGGCCTTTATCAGAGTTGCCTTGGTCATGGTGTCTCTTCACTGTAATAAAACCCTAAGACAGCTCTTATGGTTGAATACTTGATCCCTACTTGCTGGACTATTTGGGGAGGATTAGAAGGTGTGGCCCTGTGGAAAGCGGTATAATGCCGGGAGTGGGCTTTGAGGTTTCACAAGATTCCTGCCCTCCCCGGTGAGCTCTTGCTTCCTGCTTGCTGTTTGAGATATGAGCTCTCAGTTGTTCCTGCAGCCTTCACTCCACCACCAGACTCAACCCCCCTGAAACTGTAAGTCCAGCCGAACGCCTTTTATATGTAGTGCTCTGCTGGCTGGCTTATGTCAACTTGACGCAAACTAGAGTTATCTGAAAGAAGAGAAGCTCTATGAAGAAGAGAAGATGCCTCCATGAGACCTGGCTATAAAGCATCTCCTTAATTAGCGATTGATGGAAGGGAGCCCAACCGACTGTGGGTGGTGCCATCCCTGGGCTGGCAGTTCTGGGTTATTAAGAAAGCAAGTTGAGCAAGCCAGTAAGCAGCATCCCTACATGGCCTCTGCAACAGCTCCTGCTTCCAGGATCCTGCCCTGTTTGAGCTCCTGTCCTGACTTCCTTCTGATGAACAGTGCTGTGGAAGTGTAAGCCAAATAAACCCCCTCCTTCCCAACTTGCTTTTTTAATTTTTTTAAAGATTTACTTTTTTTTTTTTTTTTCCTATGTGTACTTTGCAGCTGTCTTTGGATACACACACATCAGATCCCATTACAGATGGTTGTGAGCCACCATGTAGTTGCTGGGAATTGAACTCAGGACCTCTGGAAAAGCAGTCAGTGCTCTTAACCGCTGAGCCATCTCCCCAGCCCCGCAACTTGCTTTTTGATCATAGTGTTTTGTTGAAGCAATAGATACCCTAACTAAGACATGCCTTGATCCTCACAGCAGTAGATTAGACTCCTTCTCCCGTACCTTTCCCCAGAAGCCCATCCCCCATACAGAAGCCTCGTCCATTCTTCTAACAGGGTCTTCAGGACAACCTGTGTTCACTGGGGATGTTTAGGAAACACAGCCTGAAAGGCTGGCAACACCTGGCACCAAAGTGGCCAGTCGTGCATAACTGGTATTTTACATGCCAATTAAATGAGACAATGCAAACAAACGGTCAGCCCAAAAAAGGCAGCTATGAGAAGAGGAGGTGTGAACCAACAAACAACCCCTCAGATCTGAAGTGGGGAGGAGGGATCACCTCAGCTTCAAAGAGAAGCGTTCCCAGGTTCCCTCAGTGCACCCTTCACTAAGGACACCAGTCAATTAGCCTGGAGTAAGCGGAGTGTAAGCGGGAGGAACGAAACCTGTAATTCCCACCCCAGCCACCTGTGCCGGTCACTCCTCCTACCTATCTGTCTCTATCAAACAGCACAGATTAAACTCGGGCCTAAACAAACACATTTAAAAGGTTAATTTCCTGGCAGGAAATGCCTGTGTAATCAGTCAGCAGCTTGTCACTAGCCGGCACTGTGACCTTTGAGGGTCCAGCCCTCTCCCAACCCACTAAGCCTTCACCACCAGGTAGCAGCCTCCCGCCTGGACCACTCACTGCAGCTTCTACCCGGTCTCTGCAGCTCTGATTTTCCTTCTCCACGGGAGATCTTTAGTATGGAGATCTTCTAAAATTCCAACTCTGTAGGTCCGAGGCAGGGCATGCACAATGACCTAGAATCAGTGTCCAGTGTCGCCAGTACTGGTAGGAGAAATTGGTCAGTACTATCCTGCTTAAATCTATACTCTCTGCCCTGGGTTTATAGCCCAGTGGATAGAACACACACTTAGCACGCACAAAGCCCTGGGTTCAGTTCCCAATGCCACCCAAAACACTTAAATTTAAAATCTGTAACCTCTAGAAAAACAGCAATAAAATCTGTATCCTTTATTCCTGGCTGGAATTTGTAATGAGTAATACTGGTAACTTGGCAGACTCTTGAATCACCTAGAATCACAACCCTCTGAGCTCATCTGAAAGGGATTGTCTAGACTATGTTAATTCAGATAGGGCATTCCATTCCAAAGACAGGGGTTATCCTGGACTAAATAAAAAGGAGAAAGCAGACTGAAAACGAGCGTTCATCTCTCTCTGCTTCCCGGTGGATACAGTATTACCAGCTGCTTCCTGGACTTCCTGCCATAGTGGATTGATTGGGTTCTTGAACTGTGAGCCAATAGAAACCCTTTTTCCCTTACATTGCTTTGTTTGTTTTTCAAGCTGAGCATAGTGGGCACGCCTTTAATCTCGCAGCGCTTGGGAGGCAAGCAGATCTCTGTGAACTTGAGGCCAGCCTGATCTACATAGTGTGTTCCAGGACAACCAGACAAAGAGACCCTGTGTCTTAGTCACAGTTGTATTGCTGTGAAGAGACACTATGACCAAGGCAACTCATATAAGAGAAAGCATTTAATTGGGGTTTGCTTAGAGTTTCAGAGATTTAGAGGGAGAGAGAGGGAGGGAGGAATTGGGGATGAAGGATGTTGTGTTTTATAAGAAAAGAGAAGGAAGGAGTATGTTTGGTGGAGGCAGGGTATGGTGTGGGGGCAAGGCGGTGCCTCTGCAGGCCCATGCTGAGGCATCCCTTCCCTCTGAGGTACCAGCCACCGGAAGGTAGAGCATAGAATAGAGTTTATTTAGAGAAAGGGAGAGAGAGAGAGAGAGAGACAGAGACAGAGACAGAGACAGAGACAGAGAGAAGAGGCCAGCCATGAGCACATGGAGAGAGAGGGGGAGGGGAATGGGGAGAGAAAGGAAAAAAGGTAGAGGAGCAAAAGGAGAAGAGAAGAGAGTGAAGAGGAGTCCGGCACATCTGACTGTTGCTAGGTAACTGGGGCGGAGCACACTGGCAGGGTGTGGGCTTTTGAAAACTTCAAGGCCCACCAGCTGTGACCCATACTTCTTAATCCTATCAAAGTGTCCCACTCCTTGGAGTCTATGCATTCAAACACATGAGCCTATGAGGACCATTCTCCTTCAAATCACCATACCCTATCTATCTCAGAAAAAAAAAAAAAAAAAAAAAGGTTTTAATTAAAATAGAATCACCTTCCTCCCCCAGTCCCTCTCAGGCATGCCTCCCAAGTGCTCCCCCCACACCCCCCTCACACACTTCCAAGTTGATAGTCTCTTTTTCTTTATGTTTGGTATACATGTATGTTTCTATGTAGACGCACAAAGACACAAATGCAACCTGCTGTCTGTTTTTGTTACTTGTGTATGTGTATGGTTTCAGGGCTGACCACTCTACCTACCTTGGACAACCAATAAGGGGTCTCATCCCTGGGAGAAGCTAATTCTCCCAGCAATCATCAGATGCTTCTAGTTCTTTGTCTAGAGGCAGAACCCAGTGAGATTCCCCACTCCCCTCTACAGTCTTATGTCCACTGGTGTTGCCCCTGTTCTGGCCTTGTTTATGCAGCCATTTCTAGGAGAGGCTGTCTCACCACAGACTTCCTGATATCCTGGATTTTATAGTCTTTCTGTCCCCTCTTCTATGATGGTCCCTGTTGCGGAAGCTGTGATATACATGTATCCATGGGGGATGGGCTCCTGGCAATCCACTGATCTCTGCATTGTGTCTGGCTGTGTTTCACTATGATGGTCTCCATTTGCTGTTCAAGGAGTCTTCTTTGATGAGGGCTGGAAGCTACACTTAACCAGGAAAGCTGGCTCACAAACAGTTGGTTAGTCTATTTGTTGGTTTGTTTTCTGAGACAGGGTCTCACATGTAACCCTGGCTGGACTGGAATTCATGTTATAGAAAAAGAAAAAGGCAGGCAGGCATGGTGGTATAAGCTTATAATCCCAGCACTGGGGAGGTGGGGACAGGTGGATTCCCATAAGCTTGTAATCCCAGCATTGAGGAGGTGAAGACAGGTGGATCCCCATAAGCTTGTAATCCCAGCACTGGGGAGGTGGAGACAGGTAGATCTCTACTTGGAGAGTTCTAGACCTGTGAGATACTCATTTCAAGATATAAGGTGGAAAGCAACAGAGAAATGACAGCCAGGGCCAACCTCTGCCTCCGTGAGCATGTGCACATACATGTGCACGTGTGTACCCACGCATACTGTAAGGCTCTGGGGAGCCTTAGCTACCAGGGACCTTCCAGAGGGGAGGGGTGCCTGCATGTTCCATGACCTCTCTCTTCCAGGAGGGGAGGGGTGCCTGCGTGCTCCATGGCCTCTCTTTTCTGGGAAGGGAGGGGCCTGGTGGAATTGAAGAGGGAGCTGATCTTGTCAATACCATGTACAAACACACAGAGAGAAGAAAAGAAAAAGAAAGGGAATGGAGTCCTATTGTTCCCTCTCAGGGTACATTTCAGTGACCTGAAGGCCTCCCATTAGTGCCACCTCTTGAAAGTTCTGAAACTTCCCCAGAGTGCTGCAGGACTCAAGAGCACTTGGGGGACATTTAAGTTATAAACTACGGTAAGTGTGGAGGACTGAGAACTTGGGAGGTAGTGGTAGGAAGAGTATCAGCCTGATCTATAAAGACCCTTTCTTTAAAAAATAAAATTAAAAAAAAAAAAAAAAAAAACAGGAGTTCAAGATCAGTCTTAGCCAAAGCGCAAAGCCAACCTGAGCTTCATTTCTGAAACAACAACAATAAAACCTATAACAACTGTCTTAGTTAGGGTTTCCATAACCGTGAAGAGACACCTTAACCAAAGTAACTTTTAAAAAGGCAAACATTTAATTGGGGCTGGCTTACAGTTTCAGAGTTCTGGTCTATTATCATCACGGTGGGAAGTAAGGCAGCATGCAGGCAGACATGGTGCTGGAGAAGGAGCTGAGAGGTCTTCATCTTGATCTGAAGGCAGGCTGTCTTCCACAGGCAGCCAGCACGGGAGTTTTTTCCTCACTGGTGGAGCTTGAGCATGAGGAGCCCTCAGACCCCACTTCCACAGTGACGCACTTCCTCCAACAAGACCACGCCTCCTCACAGTGCCACTTCCCATGAGTCAAGCATCTTCAGACCACCACAAGGACTATGACTGTCTTAATGTCTTACACGAGGAAATTGTGACCACTCTCCAGAATGATACAGCAAGTGAGTGGTACACCTGAATATGCTGTTTATTGTCCCCTCGAGATACTCTCTGAGCCCTTGCTTTGTTTTTTCCTGAGGCATGGTCTTGTGTAGCCCAGGCTGGCCTCAAACTCACTATGTATCTGAGATGACCCTGAATTGACCCTGCTTCGTCTGCCTCTGTCGTGCAGATTGCAGGTGTGCACCATCATGACCTGATCTAAGTCTCTGTACAATTGCTCTATGTCCCTGTCCCTCTACCTACCTGTGCTGTCCAGTTTTATGTGACTGAGCTCACTCACCTCCCTCTACACGGTTTCAAACAATCAAAACGAACTATGGCAGTACCTGGGAAGAGTCTGTACCAAACAAATAAACAAATATGGTAAAAACAAATAGAGTCAATTATAGAGAAGAAAATATAAGGTCTGGTAATAACCTAGACATGTGAACCACGTGTCAAATGAAGACAACAGGAGACTCGGCCTCTAAGGAGTGAACTTCCGGAGGTGTTGCAAACTTTACACCTGTGTTTAATTATCTCTCACTTGAAAGTCCTTTTCTTTGGAGAGAATGAAGGGGAGTGTGTCTGTCTGTCTGTCTGATTTTTGAGGTAGGATCCATATACCCTGACTGTTCTGGAGCAATGTAGACCAGGCTGGTCTCCAACTCAGGATCCACCTGCCTCTGCCCCTACCACCACCTCCCTGGAGTACTGGGATTAAAGGCGTGCACCACCATGCCCGGTTTGCCTCGGCCTCTTGAGTGTTAGAATTACAGGGATGAACACCTTCCCCACTTGGGATTGTTTCTTGTTTGAGTTGGCATCTCATGTAGCCCAGCTGACCTTTAACTTACTCCATGGTAAGCAGGCCTCTGAGTTTCTGCTCTTCCTCTCTCCCTGAGTGCTGGAACTATGGTTGGGAACCACTGTGACCAGTTTTATGTGTGCTGGGAATTAAACTTGGGGCGTCCCACGTGCTAGGCTGGCACACTACCAACTGAGCTACATCCCCAGCCCCCAGCATTATTTCTTACACTTGGCCTTATACTAAGTAGGCTGGCTTCCTTGGATCCTCATATTGTTGATAGCACCTGGAAAATAGCAACTCCTGTGTGAGTAAATGAATGAGTGAATGAATGAATGAATGAATGAATGAATAGCTCACAGTAACTGGGAGAATCCAACATGTCAGCAGTGGGCAGAGGATTTACCTAAAATGTCTCATTGACTGCTCCGATCACTATGGAATAAGGCATGGCATACTTTGTGGTTGAAGCCTTTCTCCAATGCCCAGCAGTACCTTGGGTCCATGCAGCACACAGTGGGTCCACGCAGCACACAGTGAGTCAGTTGTTCAGCCTTGATGGACATCCACTACAACATGGACACAGGGGGTGACACTTTCAGAAGTGTGACTATGTTTACAGCCAGAGAGAGGACTTGCACTGCCACACAAAGGTTAGCTTCCCATCTCTGCATAAGTAGAGGAATAACCTCTACAAGTCTGGATAAGCTGCTGGAGGAATAGGGGCAGCTGAGCAGAGCCTGGAGAAGACCAGGGCTTGCTCACACAGGGCATTAGAAATTTAAAGGAAAGGTTTGGGGGCGAAAATGAGGGGCAGGAGGAGACACTGTTTTATTTTTAATACTGCTGCTGTTGTTTTGATGGGGGAAGTGTCACTGTGTAGTCCAGGCTGGCCTCAAACTTGCTATGCAGCTGGGAATAACCTGAATCTCTGATCCCTCTGCTTCTGTGTCCCAAGTCATAGGATTACAGGTCTAAGCCACAGTGCTCAACTTTTTAAATTACTTTTTTTTTTTTTTTTTTTTTTTTTTTTTTTGAGACAGAGTCTCACCATACAACCTTGACTAGCCTGGAACTCCTTAGTAAACCTGGCTGGCTTTGAACTAACCCACAGAGACCCACCTGCCTCTGCCTCCTCAGAGCTGGGATTAAACAGTAATGGTTCTTTCCACACAGTGTTTTCACTGTGACAGTGTGTCACAGTGGTTTGTTCTTCCCATGCCCAGTGCCCTCCCTCATGCTCCCTGTCCCCACTCTGGTTCATGTACCTGTTCCGACTCCAGTGGGTTCCTCTCCTGCTCCCAAACAACCCCTGCTCCTGCTTTCATGTCACATGTATCTCTTCCTCCCTCCTGGCCATCCCCTTTCTAGTTTCATGACCTATGCATATATACTCACACAGAGACACACATACATACAAACTCGGGATCTGCATTTTATATGTGGACAAAAATGTGCAATATTTACAGTTTTCTGGCTTGGAAAATGGAAATTTTCCTGTAAATGTCATGATACCATTTTCATTTTTAAAGATTATTTAGATGTATTTATTTTATTTGTATGGGTGTTTTCCCTGCATGTATGTATATGAACTACATGCATTCCAGGGAGGCCAGAAAAAGTAAGGCATTGGATGCCCTGAAACTGGAGCTATGGATAACTGTGAGCCACCAGGTAGGTGCTGGGAACTGAACACTGGTCCTCTGCAAGATCAACAAGCACTCTAAGCCTCTGATCCTTTTTCCTAGCCCCTCAACTTCATTTTTCTTTCAAGGTCGCAATACGTACCCCAGCCTGACTTGAAACTTTTGTTCTTCCTGCCTCAGCCTCCTGGTACCACCACACCTGCAAATGTTTTTCCCCTCTACTCCAAAATCCCAAACAAAGACATTTATCGGAAAGACCTTTGTTGATACAACGGGCTCTGTCTCTGCACAAAGAGGCAGCTCGGATATAACAGGTTTTCCCTTAACCACACAGCCCCCATCAGCACGTTGGCACTTGGATGCCGTGAGCCAAGTCATGACGGTGCGCATGCGTAATCATAGCACTTGTGAGGTTGAAAGGGGACGGCTGCCTCAAGCTTTGAGGCCAGCCTTGGCTACATTGCAAAATTCTATCTATCTATCTATCTATCTATCTATCTATCTATCTATCTATCTATCTATAAATAACTAAATAACTAAATAAATCATCTGCCCTGTCTCAGAGGCTCTTAGAACCAAGTGTGAGCAGGTCTGTTTCTTTAGAGGGCCGAGCTCTGGTGTTGGTTGGCTTATAGCTAGCTATATCATACCAACCCTTGCCTCTGTAGTCACATGGTTTGCTCTCCACATGTCCAAATCTAGTTCTTCATTTATTTATCATTGGGGTTTTTTCAATATATTTTATATTCTACCTTGAGTCTTGTGGGTTGTGAGCTTCCTGTCGTTGTCTCTTTGAGAGACAGGGTCTTACCATGTAGACCAGGCTAGTCTCATCTTGCCATCTTCCTGTCCTCAGCCTCCCTAGCGCTGCGATTACAGGTCTGGACCACTATGGCCAGCTTACATTCAAGTTTACCTTGTGAATTTCTGTTGTAAACTTAGTGGAGTCTGGGTTTCCAAATTAAAAAGAAAGAAAGAAAGAAAGAAAGAAAGAAAGAAAGAAAGAAAGAAAGAAAGAAAGAAAGAAAGAAAGAAAGAAAGAAAGGGAAGAAAGAAAGAGAAAGAAAGGCAGGCACATGACATTGAATTTGATCCATCTGCAACACAAGAAAGAAAAAAGAAAGTTGGGGAGAGAGGAACGGGGAGGGAGGGAAGCCCATTTCCACGATGTGAACTGTGGATGTGGTTGCTGACCACATTAGCCCGCTAAGAACCACAGCAATGAAGTCAGACAGGTTCTAGGCGGTACCTTCCCCAGTTTTGGGGCTCTGAACTCAACGGCACCCAGAAGCTAATGACTCTGTTTCACTGCTGTGCTTTGTTCGGTATTTTGTGCATTTTGGCACCAGATAAAAGTTAAATTAGGAAACCTGCATGTGGTTTCATGATATGTATTTTGGCTTCCTCTTTGCAGGATGCATCCTGATCTCAGAGCTGACTCAAAATCCAGGGATAAAGGGGAGATGGAGCCAAACCACCGAGCTTCGAGCTGGTGAAGTTTGGGGAAAGAAACGGGCATTGTAAGTTTAGCGTAGAGCACTCTTCTAGGGGAAAGCAAGAGGGTCCCATGGTGCAGCCTGGAAGCAAATCCAGGGCAAGCTTCACTCCCCTCAAGACCTGTCTCAGGTTTACAGTGAGTGGTGAGGGAGAGGCTGCCGATTTCACTGAAACTATCAGAATGAGTTTGATTTCATCGTTTAAAAAGTATGCTGGGCATGGTGGCATATGCTTTTATCCCTGCACCCAGGAGATAGAGGCAAGCCCATCTCTATAAGTAGCAGGCAGTCTGTCTACAGAGAGAGGTTCTCTAGGCCAACTAGAATTACACAGAAGATGGAGACGAGGGAATTTTAAGAAGTGGTAGCAACAGCTGTGTGGTAAAACTGGAGCAGGGTTGGGGGTCAGCGCAACTCAGGGAGTAAAGGCACTTGCTGGCCAAGCCTGACAACTGGAGTTGGATCCCCAGGATCCATGGCAGGAGGAGACAATAGACCCCTAAAACTTGTTTTTTGATCTCCACATTTGTGCCACAGTACACACATGTACACGCTCTCATATACATGGATGCACACACATGTGCACACACACACAGTTGCAAACATGTACACTTGTACACACTTACATACACTCACATGCATTCTGGTCGGATGCCATCCACTCTGTCCTGCGTCGGGCTTGGACCTGAAGCTATAAGATGTGAAGGAGGTTAGAAGGTGTGAGGAGATTAACCCCACTGACTCCAGAGGAAACAGCTAATCACTTCTAATTACAGTCTCCTTATCAGGGAAGTTCAGGGTGGTTCAGGATGGTGACAAAGGTAGAATTATGGGATGAGCCAAGGAGAGCATCAAAAAAAAAAAAAAAAAAAAAATGGCATTCAGGACATCCCTTAAGCTTTGTAGTCATGGTGGGAGTGGGGTAGCAAGAAAAGGAAACCAAAGCAGGCTCTTTTTTTTTTTTTTTTTTTTTTTCAGCCTTTTTTGTGACAGAGTTTTGCTACATCCTGGAGCTCATTAGATAGATCAGGCTAGTCCCAAATTCATAGAGATTTGCTTGCCTCCACCTGGCAAGTGCTAGGATTAAGGGTGTGTGCTACACTTTTTTTTATCTTTTTGTTTATTATTTTTGAATGATGTCTGATTAAGCCTTTGCACTTGCAAGCCTACTGCCTCCCCTTCTGGAGTAATCAGGATTACAGTTTTGTACCATTAGACCTGACTAGGAATAAACTCTTAATATTCACAGCATGGGTGAAACGCAGCATAATTACCATAGGTAATTATTTAAACATATATGCCATGTGATCTCACCACTTAATAACACTCTAAGAATGCAAACTCACTTGCTAAGTTGAGAAGCCTGTCAAGTCAGGTGTAGTGATGGACATCTGTAGTCGCAAAAATCTGGGAGGACGGAGGAGGGTCAGGAGTTCAAGGTCATCCTCACCTAAACATCAAGTTAAAAGTAAACAGAAGAGGCAACCAGTCAGTCTCTGCATGAGCAGACCGTGGTTTCCCAGGAAGAAGGGGGCTCGAGAAAGGAAGGAAGAAGGTATTAAAGGAATATGAAGGCTCACTTTGAGGATGGCTCAGATTCTCAGCATGTAAAGAGTATTTTAAGCATATCACATATACATCAAACTGCATACATTAAATATGTGTAGTTCATAGTACATACTTGACCCCTCAGTAAATATGTTGAGAAGCTATATAGCAGGAAGGAAGAAGAAGAGAAGAGATGAAAAAGGAGATTAACTTAACATGGAAAAAAAATTCTACAATGAAAATGGCAATCAAAAACCCTGACAGGCTGGTTCTGGTGGCACAGGCCAGTAGGATTTGCTAAAGAGGCAGAGGCAGGAGGATCTGGAATTCGAGGCCAGCCTGGTCTACAGAGTGAGTTTCAAGACAGCCAGGGCTACACAGAGAAACCCTATCTTGAAAAACCAAAAACTAAAAACCAAAAACTAAAAACCAAAAACCAAAAACCAAAAACCAAAAACCAAAAACCAAAAACCAAAAACCAAAAAAACCCAAAAACAACCAAAAACCAAAAACCAAAAAAAGCCCTGACAGAAGGCCTCCAAGAGGCTCAGCAGGTAAAGGTGCGCACCAAGCCTGATTGTTTGAGTTTGAGCCCCAGTACCTCCTACAGGCAGAGACTGGTTCTCTCCCTCCACAGACGGAACCCAGGGATTGAACTCAAATTGTCAGGGGTCCTCGGCAAACACTTTTACCTGTTGAGCTATCTCACCAGCCCTCAAGTCTGTACTTTAAAAACTAGAAAGCCTCATTCTAATGTGCCCTAGAAACTAAACTTAATCTCAGAACGAAACATAACATGAATCTTTTAAAGGACTTGTCAGCTGGATGTGGCGGCTCACACCCTTCCTCCCAGAACCAAAGAGGAAGAAGAACTGTGAGCCCAAGGCTATCCTTGTCTACGTAAAGAGTTCCCAGGTGAGCCTGGGCTATGAGAGGTGAGACCCTGTCGTAAATAAGCAAACAATCTGAGTAAATGTGTGTCCAGATATTCTCTCAGGCTGGCTGTCACCTCCATCCCTAGTCAGTGTGGCTGTCACCTCCATCCCTAGTCAGTGTAACTACTTCTTGTTTAATGTGTATGGGTATTCCTGCTTTTATGTGTGTACGTCACATGCATGCCTGGTGGCCATAGAGGCCAGAAGAGAGCATCATCCCCTGGGACTGGGGTTACAGACAGTTGTGAGCCACCGTGTGGATGCTGAGAAGTGAATCCAGGTCCTCTGAAAGGGCAGTCAGTGTTCTTGCCTGCTGAGGCATCTCTCCAGTCCTCAGTGTAACTTTAATTTTCAGCACCAGGGATTGGACACAGGGCTTCCCCATGCTTGTAAGTGCTTTAGCACTGAATTACATCTCTCAACATTTTCCACACACTCTCCATTTCTACATATGTATTATAATTATTACTGTAGTAACACTTTATGCCTGCTACAAAGAAAAATAGAAATCAGAAATAAATAAAAACATGTGATATGAATAAAAGTTCTAGAGGCTTCTTTCGACACCTGAACAGATTATCTTACAACCTGTTTCCCGCCCAGTTGCACATGTCAATGCGCCTAGCCCTGCAGAGACTTGATGTGCCAGCGTGGGGGATAACCAGGGAGTCCCCACCTCTCAGAGAAGAGGAGGGAGATAGATAAAGGGACTTCAGCAAGGGAAAGTGGGGACGGAGCAGTTGTCGGGATGTAAAGTGAACTTTTTTTTTAAAGGGAAAAAAATAACTCCTCTAGCCACAGGGAAAAGGACTGAGCCTTGGCCATGGGCCACTGGCCAGGGAGTGTCCCAAGGAGTGTCAAAAGAGCAGGAGAAGGGACAGGAAGTGACTTGATGCTGGTTAACCATAAACCCTGGGTTTATGTGCCTATAAACCTCTGCACTTCCTCTTTCCCCTCTGCCACCCAGGTGCATTGGTTTTCCTTATTTCCATCCAACCCTCCAGCCAGACCGGTCCTGAGAGGTCTTCTTCCTCTTCCAAGGCTACCCGTCATGGTCACATGTTAATCTGAATTCCCCAGAGGAGGGCTCTGCAGACAGGTGGTACCAAATGTGACTTAACACATAATCTTCCCACAACAATCACTAGTTATGGAAAATGTGTGTTTATTAAGAAAATTAATATGAGATTGAGGCCAGCCTGGAATATATAGTGAATTACAGGCCAGCTAGGGATCAATAGTGAGACCCTATCTCAAAACACACAGAAACAAAATAAACAATAACAAAAAGAAAAATAAAGAGGACCACCACACGAGTGTGCATACATGCGTGCACGCACACGCGCACACACAAAAGACAAAATTAAAACTCATTTCCCCCCTAACATTCCCCAGAAATCTTTTCACAAAGAACTTCAAGCTGCAAGCTGTTGGTCCTGAGAACGGTCTTGTGATTCCCTTGGCAGAACTACAAGCAAAGTTCTACTAGGATGCTTTTAGAGCAGGGATAAGTTGTTTTACTCTTCTCTGTAATAGCTGTGAGCTTGTGGGCTACATCGTCTGAAACCTAAAATTCAGATTGTATGTGTGACTTCTTGAGAATATTGTGGTAGAGACCAAATTTCAAATCTATTTCTTTTCTCCCTCTTCTTTTAAATATTTTTATTCTATCATCTGTCTGTCTGTCTGTCTGTCTAACTACTTACCTATCTAAGCACATGCCCACTTATCACCAAGACATACATGTGGTGGTCGGAGGACAGTTTGCATAGTCTGTCCTCTCTTCCTGCTGTGTAGGCCTCAGCAATTAAAGTCACATCGCAAAGCTTGGCCTTTACCTCCTGATCCCCCCTCACCGGCCTATCCTCTTTCTTTCTTTTTGGAAACATGTAGGCCAGCCTAGGCTACACACAATCCTTGGCCTTCTGAGTTCTGGGAGGATTAAAGGACTGAGCTCTCCACCCACTCCTGCATCCCCATCCTCTGAAATCCACCGAAACCAACAAAGCGCTAACAGAAGTCTTGGTTCAGCCCCATTAGTGGCAAATCTTAGCTCCCTATACAATTCTTGCATCTCCTTGGGAAAATTCAGAGAGGTAGACACAGAATGAGGGGTGACCAGGATGCAGCTGTTAAGAATCACAAACAAGCTCTTCAGAAGTTTCCTCAAAAAAAAAAGAGTCATGACCTCTAGCGGGGGAAATAATGGATGTCAGCACCCCAAGACTGCCAAGACCCAGCAGGCTGGCCACAGCCTCACTGTTCACCACCGCGTGTCTAAAACAACCCTGACGACTGAGTTAAGAAAAAATGTGGCAATCAAGAGAACTTGTCATGGTCTGCTCTCTTGACTCACTGAAAATCACAAGGAGAGCTTTGGTTTGAAGGTGACACTGGGTTTAATAGCCTGGGCCGGCAAGTTTCTGAGATGTCTGGCAGCGAGCTGGAGTCACCAGAGAACCTGTCTTCAAGGATGGAGGGGAGAGAGCCAGAGTTCAAGTCTGGGAGGTAAAAAAGGTAAAATAATCTCTCTCTCTCTCTCTCTCTCTCTCTCTCTCTCTCTCTCTCTCTATCTCTCTCTTTCTCTTCTCTTTTGTTGGGTGGTATGGTGTGTGTGTGTGTGTGTGTGTGTGTGTGTGTGTAAGGGTTGTGTGTGAACATAACATGGGGGAGGACCCACTCGTGTGTGTGGAGGCCAGAGGTCAGTCATCCAGTGTCTTCCTTGATTACTCTTCCCATCATATGGGCCTCAAGGACCAAGCTCAGATAGGATTGGCAGAAAGTGTTTTTACCCACTGAGCCACCCCACAAGCCCACACCATATTTTTTTTTGAGACAGAGTCTCTCGTTGAACCTAGAGTTCACCAATTGACTAGACTGACTGGCTAGAGAGTCCCAGATTTCCAGCCTCCGTTCCCCAGTGCTGTGATCACAGGCACACGCCACCATAGCAGCTGTTTATGAGTACAAGGGATCTGAACTCAGGTCCTCCTACTTGCGCAGCAACCACTGTCGCCACTAACCGATGCCCTCAGCCCCGCAGCCCGTGCTGACCACCATGCCTGATGGCTGCTATTGTTCTTTTGAATGGAGAACAATTCCCCAGCACTTTGGGCCAAAACCAAAAAGAATGAGGGGCTCACCAGCTCACTGTGCATTGGGAAGATACCACCTGTATCCCCAGGCTCCAGACTGAAGGAGGAGAACCAGGGACTGGTGACATATCAATATCTAGATAGAAAGGGAAGACTTAAGAATAAACAGAAAGAAAGCTAGCACAGACCGAGGCCAGGGAGCAGAGCAAGGCTGCATTTCATACTGCTTTTAGTTCTCCCGGTCCTATCATCTGGTAACACAGGTGAGCTCTCTACCTGTGAGGAAACACCCCCGGCCTGACAGTCCTGTTGAAGGTTGACACCCTCAGACACCTATAGGTAGTTCTCATCCCTGCCCTGTGATATAGGTACTATAGGTAGTTCACACCCCTTAGTCACTGTGTGCCCTTTGATTCTGCATTCACCTCAGTTACTGCTCACTACTAATCCTGTGCTCACATTTTTTCCCATGAAGTGAGGGCGAGCATTTCCCGTTTCTGCCATCTACTGGTGAAAGTAAGGAAGGCAATACTGCCACTGCTGGCCGATTCCTTCTCTTCTGTAAGTGCTCCAGTGTACAATGTGGAATACATACAAAAGATACACGTACGCATCATAGAAAGACTGAGGTTTGGAATCAAATTTGGTTTTCCTTTGTTTTGTGTGTGTGCTTTTGTGTGGGTCTTTTGATCTAAAACTTTTTTATATTTATCAGAGGTAGGGTAGCAACCTATCACAGCATGCATGTGGACGTTAAGAGGAACATTTGTGAGTTGGTTCTCTCATAGGAGGTCTGGGGAATCAAACTCAGGTCCTCCGGTTTAGCAGCCAAGTGCCTTTACCTGCTGAGCCATTTCACTGGTTCTTTTTTTGCCCAAAAGGTGGGGTTTCATGTAGCCCTGGCTGGCTTTAAACTACCTATGCAGCTGACCCTGGCTTTGAACTCCTGATCTTCCTGCCTATTCCTCCTACAATCTGAGATTGCTGGTATCAGATGAACAGACGGCTGTTAGCAGACAAAAGCTCTGCAGTGGTTTGAGAATGGTCTCAGTAGGCTCGTGTATTTCAATGCTTGGTTTCCAACTGATGGGCCAGTTTGGGAAGAATTAGAAGATGTGTCCCTGGAACAGGTGTGTCACTGGGGGTAACCTGGGAGGCTTCAAAAGCCCATGCCGGGCCCAGTCTTTTTCACTCTGCCTCCCATCGGTTGTAAGCACTCACCTACTGCGCTAACACCATGCCTGCCTGCCTACTGCAGCATTCCCGACCATTGATGACCATGGAGTAACCCTGAAACTATAAGCAAGCCCCCAATAAATGCTTCCTTTTATAGTTGCCTTGGTCATGGTGTCTCTTCACAGCAACAAAGAGTAACCAAGACAAGCTCCAATGGTGTCAACAGGCACCAGGTCCTACAGCCTGTGTGGCCTCCAGCTGATCCCATGCTTCACTCACAGCACAGAGCTCTTGACTCTTAGGTGTGACTGTTTGGCGATACTTCCCAGACCTCAAGTTTCTGCAGTTATTTTTAGCTGTAGTTTTAGTGCATTCTTGAGACAGGTGAGGCATGAAGAATGTAGGTGTGGGTCACCCTTGAATCTCCAGTGCTTGGGCCGAGTCTCTTGTCATTCCAGCCCAAGAGTGACTCACACTCTTTTATTATCTGCCCCAAGGCTAGGTTTCACCTCAAGAACTCTGGATTAGAACTGCCACAGCCTATCCTCTCATTTCTCTTTGAGGACATGCCTTCTCCGTGCTTTGTTACCTGCTTCTGATAAGGTGGACTCCTTCATTTTCTGTAACCAATACCATTGACCTCTGGGTCTTTCTGGTCCCATTGCCCAGAGCTTTGAGGCACTTGGCATATGGCATCAGACGTAGGAGGTAGATAGCCCAAGGACAGGAAGCTCCCCGGAAAGCACTCTGGCTCTCGTCCAGACTCTATAAAGAGCCAGACAACTGAGAAAGAATAAAATGATCCAGTTGAGTCTTGGTCCCTCAGAGCAACAACTGAGCTACACCTCCAAGCCTGGCCCAGCAGGTTGTGTGTATGTAAGTGGTATGTGCTGGCTCTCTTGTGTGCTCATGTATGTATGTATAGAAGCCAGAGGTCAATGTCTGGTGTCTTCCTCAATCACTCTTTAAAAAGTCTCTCCAAAACTATGCATCAATCTCAGCCCCATGAGCCACTACCTAGAAGGAAAAGTCCAGGCCGGAACACTTTTATAAAACCTCCTATAACTCTCTTTACTGCGCCCCCGTCACTTCCCCAATTCAGTTTTAATTTGCTTAAGTTCTTCACAGAGAGAAAATGTCAGCCATCGGCCATCCACTGATGCAAAATAAAGTTGCCACCAAAGCCACCTTGGAGAAGCCTACCAGGAAAACGTGACTAGTAAAAAATGAGCCCCAAGGTGCCCAACTCTAACAACTGCTCACAAGCACGGCCCCTCCTGCTTCCTTTGGTCTGTTCAGCTCCTCTAACTCATCCTTCACTCAAACGCACCATGAACAGCAATGAAATGTAAAAGCCCAGTTACTCCATTGGTAGAGTCCTAACCTAACAGGCACATGAGCCGTGGCTTTGGTGTCCAGCATCACCTCACAAACCAGGCATAGAGGCACATATCTATACCCCAGCACCTGAAGTTTCCCAGACACTTGATAAGCCCAAGCAACCAGGAAATGAATGTATTCGGGGCTCTGACGCCAAATACGCACCAATAGAAGATGCAACTTCCTCTAAGCAGGACTTCTGTCAAAACTGTCCATCGTCCCACTCTTGATTTTTCAACGTTAATTAATGCCTTAATTCAATTGAAGACAACCAATTAAGCTGCCATATAATCACACTGACAGGCCCTTGTTAGCAGGAGGTACAAGGCCTTCAATAGCAAGGTCTCCAAAGAATTGGAATACTGCTCTTCTAGAGGACCTGAATTTGATTCTCAGCGCTCACACTGGTGACTCAAAACCACCTACACCTCCAGCTCCAGGGGAAGCCGAGTCCTCTGACCTCTGGGCACCTGTATAAAAGTGCATACACACACAGACACATGGAGATAATAAAAATACATCTTTACAAATAATAATTATTGATCCACATCAGGCTGAATGTCGGCTGAGGTAAGGTGGCGTCCACGCCATTCTGTCAAAGCTTTAGTTAACTACAGACAATGCTCTTCATCAGCCAGGCCCTGGCTTGCAGGTGGAAAGGCCAAGGTGCAGCATGAAGGGCACACGCACTTGTGTCACAGGTATGGAAAGCAAGCTGAAGAGCGAGCGGTCAGTCCTGTGTCAACACTGTAAAAACTGTCCCACTACAGTGACACGCCAATCCTCAGCAAGAACAAGCTCCCAGCTGGCCAAGCCGTCTCTGGACTGAATCTCAGCTCTACTGCAAGGGGTTCACGGCCTTCTTCCATCTCTTTACAGCCGGCGAGCAGAAGTCTTTCAAAGCCATTAGCGGCCTTTCCGCTTCTTCATTTTCCCACCAGCCACCTTGTTCCTCACACCAAGGGCGCCTTCTGTATCATCTTCATCCCCTGCGTCCTCTCGCTTGCGTTTCTTCTTTTCTCCGTGCTCCCTTAACTCCTGCAAGGCAGCAAACAGACTGTGACTGAACCTGAGTTAATAGCATCCCCCCGCACTCCTCTCTTTACTCACAAAGGCTAAGAATCAACTCCAAAAGAACAGAAACGCTGACCTCATATAGAGACCAACGCGTGAACAGAGAGTAAGGCTGGCACAGATGAGGTCACATGATCCGCTGCAGCTTTTCTAAGGGACACTCAGGCATCTATCTGTACGACTTTACACTCTGACTGTATATATACTCCTTGGTCACTCTCACTTCTAGAAGTTTCCTTTAAGGAAATAAGCCAAGGTCACATGCATACTAGGATACTCAACACAGCTCTAGTTAAAGTGGAGAAAACAGACTTTCCTCAGTGTAGACCACGTTACATGCGTGCAATGTAGCCATTAAAGAATGACTACACGTGCTGGTCCTGGTGACACACAGCTGAAATACCAGCATTTGGAAGGCTGAAGCAAGAGGCTGGACATGAGTTCAAGGGCAACCTGGGCTACATAGTAAGTACAAGGCCAGCCTAAGCTACACAGCAAAACCTTGCCTCAAAAATCTAAGAATAGCAAAAATGTCACATGGTGAACAGGTGGGTAAAACTGAAGAAAAAAAAAAGGCATGGATTTATATTTGGTGAAACACAAACATGAGAGTAACATATAATTTGGTAAGTTCTAACTACAACTAAAAACCAAAACTTAGCTGATGCTCTCAATGGTTCTCCCCAGGGCCTGGTTCATGCCTTCAGCTACTATTTTAATCCTTTCTATACTTTGTGAAATTTCTCCCCAGGCACAGATCTGGCCTAAAACTCTCAGTGATCCCCCTGACTCAGCGTCAAAAGTGCTAGGATCATAGGTATTTGCCATTATACTTAACTACAGGTAGCATTTGTGTGCATGCATGTGCGTGTGTCCATTTCTCTGTGTGTGCCCGCCCATGCAGGTCAAAGGACAACTAACTGTATGTCATTCTTCAGGTGTCATCTACCTTTCTTCCCCACTACAGATAGTAATTTTATAAACAAAAACTCACACATAAATTCCATGTAGGCAGAAAACCACAGCAAGACTGTATCTCAGTTATTAAAACAAAACAAAAAAAAACAACAACAAAAAGTCCCTCCACACTTCCGAGTTCTCTCCAGGAAGGACACGCACTTCCACGGTTCCCTCTAGGATCTCCTCTCATACTGCTACTGCCATTACCCCTGCTAGACTCGTGGTTCACACAAGCTGGTCTGGTGTTCACAGTACACAGACGGTATTCAAGGCAAGCATTATATAGGTGAGAAACTGGTTCTAAGAGGTGAGGCAAAATGCCCAAGCTCACTATAACCACAGCTAGTCTTCTGACATTGAGATTGACCTTTGGAGGAAGGTGGGGGTGGGGGTGGGAGGCATGACACATAAACAGTGGAGGAGACTGTGGCCAGCCTCGACTCTGGAGGAAACATCCAGCGTATGAGAGGGCATAGGGAAGCTCAGCAGAGGCCGCACCGCGGAGAGCAGATGCCACATACCATTCGGGCAAATCGCTGGGCTTCGTTCACACGTTCTGTGAGCATCATGACCTCCTCGTCCTGCGTCGGAAAGACAGGCAGTTTCTTCCCAATTAAGTGCTCGATGCGCTGGAAGAGCTCCACATCATACCTGAGGAAGGAAAAGTAGCCTGGCTCTACTGCGCTGGTAATGCCACTGGCTAGTGCCATGGTGTCTATCACATGACAGAATATGGACCAGTTTTAAACAATGCTGAATATAGGAGTCCTTCTCAAAATACAGGTAAAAATACAATCTTTGTGTCGGACAGTTGGGAAATTACCCGCAGTGTGACTTACCCACAGAAAACACTAGTATCCCACGTGCAGTCATGTGCAGCAGCACTAGTTAGATTCAGTGGGTTATATATAGAAAAAAGAGGACACGAAGGGGAGAGGAGATATTTGGGGGAATATGATCAAGATACATTGTACACATGTGTGAAAGGGGCAAAGGATAAGCTTTTAAAATGGGGCTGGAGGGACAGCTTGCTGCTTAAGAGCACTGACTGCTCTTCTAGAGGGCCATGGTTCAACTCCCATCACCCATGTGGCAGTTCATAACTGTCTCTAACTCCAGGTCCTGGGGATCTGACTTCTAGCGTCCGCCAGCACATGGTACAGACATACACGCAAACAAAACACCCATACACATAAAAAATTAAAAATAACAAAGTCAGACATAGTTATTCTAGCTGGTCAGAATTAAAGGAAAGGTCACTGCTCCTAGTTCTAGTACTCCAAAAAGCAGCAGGTGCCACTTGTGCTTCTGCATGACATGACATGACATGACATGACGTATGAAAACCAGGGTTGGGGAGATGGTAACCACACACACAGAGACAGACAGACAGACACACACACACAGAGAGAGAGAGAGAGAGAGAGAGAGAGAGAGAGAGAGAGAGAGAACGAACCAGGAGAGAGTCTGTATGACTAGCACTGCGCCAGGCAGAGGTGCCAGCCTCTGTTGCTCAGTCCCAGTGTTGATTTACTCACTGTGTTACAAAAGTAATGGCCTTCCCAGAGCGCCCAGCTCTCGCAGTCCGTCCTACTCGATGGATATAATCCTGGAACATAAAAGGTAAATAAATTCACATCAGAGCCAAGAAGGGATGTGTGCAAAGTCCTGCTGCAAACCTCTCAAAGAAAACACATGCTTTTGGAACATGAAGAACATGGTCTGGGAAATTTGCTGAGAAATCTACCTCTTTGTTTGTTTGTTTGTTTGTTTGTTTGTTTATGACAGGGTTTCTCTATGTAACAGTCCTGGATGTCCTGGAACTTGCTTTGTAGACCAGGCTGGCCTTGAACTCACAGAAATCCACTTGTCTCTGCCTCCTAAATGCTGGGACTAAAGGTGTTCAATATCACCATGCCTGGCTTCTTTTTTAAAAAACATTCTTGTAGCACAAAATTCATCTAATACCTGCTTTCTCTTATACAAAGGCAAACTTCTAATACTTATTTACAGGGTTATGGCAACATAATCAGCTGGAGAGATGGCTCAGTGGTTAAGAGTACCTGACTGCTCTTTCAGAGGTCCTGAGTTCAATTCCTAGTAACAATATGGTCACTCACAACCAAGTGTAATAGGATCTGATTTCCTTTTCAGGTGTGCATAAAGACAGAGCACTCATACACATAAAATACATAAATAAATAAATCTATAAAGAAAGAAACAAAGAAAGGCAAACAGACAGACACTGGATCTAGGGGTCCTACACAATTGTCTGCACACCACCATGTCTCTACTTTTAGTTCCTATTTATAGATCAGGGCTAGAAATGGATGCACAATCTAAGAGTTGTTGTGGATATTAAAAGAGATCGCAACTTTATCTGTGAGAACTCAGTGAAGAGCCAAGTGAAGCCAAGGTCCACAGGGGCGAGCCTGCCTCTCCCAGGGACATCTGGTAATGCCTGGAACATTTTTGGTTGTCACAACTAGAAGAATATGAGACACTGTCTAGTAGACTCCAGGAACAGTAAGCATATTATACACAAAGAACTCCCCAGACAAAGACTCCACCAGTCCAAATGCTAACAGCGCCAAGACAGACATGCTAGGACACTAAGCAGCAGAAGCTGTATTTGTAAAGAAATGAGACTGGCGTGGTCAGCATCTGCTGTATCTGGATACTCTCTGGATATCCCCACATTCACATCTGCTAATGCTATAAACGGGAATATGCAAACGGTGAGGATAAATCAGTCAAGAGCTTTCTCAGCTGCTGCTTATGAGACCAGGTCTCATGTAGCCCAGGCTAGCCTTATACTTCCTGTGTCTCTGAGGATGACCTGGGAGTCCTGACCTTCCTACTTCTATCTCTGGAGTGCTAGGACTGCAGACCTGTGGCACCACACCAGTTACTGGGTGCTACAGGCTCAGACCCAGAGCCGTATGCATGCCGGGTAAGTGTTCTATCAAGTCGGCTTCACCCCAGCACTTTCTCAGTTCTGATACGAAACTAACCGAGGATAAAACACTGCATTATAACTAAGAAAAAACAAACAACAAAAGCACATTATTTAGCAAATGAATTTCAGAACTAGGAAGTCCAGGCAACAGCAGAACTCACCTTAGAATGAGTCGGAATGTCAAAATTGATGACTACATCCACATGGGGTATGTCCAGACCTCTGCTAGCGACATCAGTCGCTAAAAGAATGGACCTCGCCTTAGCCTTAAACTTATTAAGGGATCCAAGACGCTTGCTCTGTGAAGAGGAAAAGAAATGAGAATCCTAGCATACAGGACATGGAAGACAGACAAAATAAACACAACAGAAATTTACTTTTATTTTTTATACTTTTTCCCTTCTAAGTCCAGGCTGTGGCTTCATGGTCAAAACAAGTATGAAGACAACAAAAATACTTACTTAAGAGCAGAGAATCAACACTGCTAATACACTGACTCAAAAGCTTTCAACCCAGACAACTGCCTATGAAATGTTCTTTTGTGTCTATGTATATTGACATGTTACTTGGTATACACAGTATGCACATGAACATGCATGAGGACGTTCTTGGTGCTGTGACAATCTTTTTGAGACCTCTTTCCTGAGGATGGAGAGATGTCTTGATGATTAAGAACATCTCCTCTTCCCTGAGATTTGGTTCCCATCACCCATAGCTCACAACTATCCACAGTTCCAGCTCGCTGACCTGCAGCTCACTGGTTAGGCTAAGCTGGCTGTCACCATAGCATGTGTCACCACACTCAGCTTTGGATGTTTCCAGGGCTCAAACTCAGGCCCTCATGTTTACATGGAAAGTACTTTACCAACTGAGCCACCTCACCAGGCCCACCTCTGACTTATTGCAATCTTAGCTACTCGATGCCTGAAACTGAGAAAGCGAGCTTTGAAAGCAATGCACAAAGCACGTAAGGCCAGGAGGTGCAATGGGCCCTGTGCCATCTGCTGCACTCATCTACTGACGCTGGGTAAAGACCTCTCACCTGACTCATCTGTCCATGGAGGGGGATGGCGGTGAACCCGAGATTTCGGAGTAGCAAAGCTGTTCTCTGAGTGTTGTTACAGGTGCTACAGAATATCATAAAGGAGTTGCCGGCCAATTCATTGAGAATATAAACCAGGTAGGTATCCTAAATCACAAAACAAGGTGCATAACTGACCTGGAAGAAGGGTTGGAGACCTAGCAGCTTGGGAGAGAGCATGTCTACGGAGTGTCTCCGTTACGCAAACACCAGCTCTGAGCCTGATACTTCCTCCCTGCTGCTCCCAGGTTTGTGGACAAGGCCTCTGTGGGGACTGGAGAGATCCCTGAGTGACTGTGTAAGAAGCAGATCAGATTAAGGTCCTGAGCTGTTATTGACAAGTGTGCTACTGACATGAAATGGCCATGAAAGTCCCCAATACCTCAGAGCCACGGGAACAGCATGCTCTCTGTGGTCAGACTCAGACACCCGTCAGTGTGCTGGTATTGACAGTGTGGAGAATATCAACCACAGGCTCCTCTTTCAGGATGTGTAGAGCAGAGACTGCCCCCGACAGAGGCCCACTCTAGAGAATAGCTAACCCTACTCATGTATACAATAAAACAAGCATGCTGACTTTCTCAGCCATTGCTGGTGCAACTATCAGAAAGCACAGACCACCCCATCCCATGCCTGTACTTCCTGATTGCCAAGCTGTCCCACCTAGGTCAATCCCTCATCTGTACGGTGTGGCAGGTCTCACTAGGTAATCCAGACTGGTCTCAAACTTACTGTAAGGCCCAGGCTGGCATTGAACCTACGGTGACCTTGCTTCAGAGTCCCAGGACTGAGGGTACAGGCATGCACTGCCACACCTGGCTGGCTACTATGCGCTCTGTGAACAAGCACCCCAATACATCCCGACGGCACACACAGGATCTGCACTTGGCAACCAAGCAAGGTCTTTCCAAAGTAGCCATGAAACAAGCAGATGAAGGGAGATGAACCGCAGGGGTGGTCTGGGGGAAACTCGACCATCTTATCAGGACTTCTACTCTGCTTTAATGCCATGAATTCCCGGCATGTTCACTTTATCTGTGATAAACATGAGCTGGACACTTGGCCCTCAGCTGGCCGAGGGCTGGCACATTCTCAGATGCTTTGGTGAGAACAGGAATGGCAGCGATGACAAAGTCAACACTTTACCTTGAATTTAGAGGGAATAAAAAGGTAATATTGTTGTAGTTTCTCAACAGTCTGGTACTTGGAGGAAACAGCACATTTCACGGGGTTCTTGAGGGCTGCACGCTGAAGTTTTTGCACCTAAAGGAAGAAAACACAATAGCACGTCAATCCCTAAATGCTCAATGTTCCTACTTTCATGTGTTTTCACTATTGTTCTAATACATAGATGTGTGTGTGTGTGTGTGTGTGTGTGTGTGTGTGTGTGTGTGTGAGAGAGAGAGAGAGAGAGAGAGAGAGAGAGAGAGAGAGACCTCCCCCAAATTCAACCACAGATTTTCATATTAGCTACATTTCCAACTCTAGTTTTACTTTCTACTTTGAGGCAGGGTCTCACTAAGGTGCCCAGGCTGGCCTTGAACTTACTTTGTGGTCCACACAGGCCTTAAATTTGTGATCCTCCTGCCTTAGCCTCCCAAATAGCTGGGATACTTGTATATCAATTCCTTTATTTTTACTTTTGGTTTTATGCGGGTAGGGTTTTACCATACAGACCAACCTGGCCTGAAACTGACGTTCACCTGCTCTTGTCTCTTATAAAGAGGAAAGCAGAAGTCAAGCAAATCTCACCTTCTTGGTCATGGTAGCAGAAAAGAGAAATGTTTTCCGATCTCGGGGAATCACTTTGAGGATCTTGTCAACCTGGAGCACACAGGAAAGAATGCCAGTGACATTTAAACTGAATATCTACAGATCAGTGACATTTAGACTAGATGTCTATAGATTCTCTCCACAGTAATGGGGACGCCAGGCTACTAGACAGGACTGAGAAACCAAACCCTGGAGGTTTAAGGTTTTAAAATACAATTCAAATTTTACTGAATATTTATACTTTGATACTAAACCAGACATTATGCTTTTTAAATACCCTTCAAAGAAAAGAACAATTTACAGCTAAGTTAAGAAAAAGACCAAAAAAATAAACATTAGTCAACTAACTAGACAATGTCAAGTAGCTCAGGAAAGACGGTGAAAAGGCTGCAGGTGTACAGAGCTTGGCAAACGAAACAGAAGCTGCAGGGTTAACGGCTCACCTCTTGGGTCAGCCTGGACCACATTCTAAGGGTGAGAAGCACCAAGACTGCAAAAAAACAGTGGGCAAGCTGCTGCTCTCACTGAGGCCAACACGGGGTTCTACAGAGACAGGCGCTCAAGGAACCAAAGCCAGTGTCAAAGAGAGGACCAGAGAAGCTCTCAGGAGCACTGCTGTTAAAAACTTACCTCTAGGCTGGGCAGAGTGGCACATGCCTTTAATCCCAGCACTCAGGAGGCAGAGACAGGTGGATTTCTGTGAGTTCAAGGATGGCCTGGTCTACAGAGTAAGATCCAGGACAGGCAGGACTGTTACAGAGACACCCTATCTCAAAAAAACAAATAAACAAAAAAGAACAACAACAAACAAAAAGAACTCACCTCTGTCTCAAAATCCATGTTCAGTATCCGGTCTGCTTCATCCATGACCAGGTACTTAAGAGCTCTTAAGTTGAAGCCTTTGGTATTTTCCAAGTGGTCAATCAGTCGGCCAGGAGTAGCTACCAAGAAAGGTTAAAAAAAGGACCCAAGGTAAGAAAGGGATCTACTTCCCAGAAAACAATGAAGACACGGAAGAGTTAAGCAGAGTCACAAGTCCACTGCCCAGGTGACACCCAACATGGTAGATTGTATCTAACCCATTTGGTCATGGTGGTATTTACCTGTGTCAGTGACTCACCTATTACTATATGTGGTTTTTTGGCCAGCGCTAGTGACTGAGACATTGAATCAATTCCACCAACAATGACAGCTACAGAAACAAAGCAAACACAGAACCTCCTCAGTAAACACCTTCAAAGCCAATACTAGATTTCTACTTACATTTGTCCACCCACCCCCAAGGCTAAACAACAACCCCAGCTCCTGAGGTCAATACTGTGCTAACAGTGCCTCCCGCTTCCCCTCCCCACCTGTGATGGCACTCGGGGCTTTGCCCTTCTTAGACACTTACCACACTGCACTCCAATAGATGACCCCAGGGCCTCGAACTGTTCAGAGATCTGAAAGGCCAACTCTCGAGTAGGGGTGAGGACCAGGGCAAACAGTCGCTGAGGAGTTTCCAGCAGTGCATTCAGAATGGGCAAAGCAAACGCACCTGTCTTTCCAGATCCTGTTTCTGCCAAACCAATAATATCACGACCTGGAAGAAAACAAAACAAAACAAAACAAAACCCTTAAAGAAATGCACTCTGAGCTCCTTCAAAGTTCTCTGTACTGACACGATGCTGGGCACAAGGTCTCCCTAGTGAATTAGAGACTGAATAAACAAAAAGGGTATAGCCTCTACCTTAGATAAGCTAAAATTCTGCAACAGGACAAATACAAAAATATGTTTAAGCCCAGCAGTGGTGGCCTGTGCCTGTAATCCCAGCACTTGGGAAACAGAGGCAGACAGATCTCTGAATTCAAGGCCAGCCTGGTCTACAGAGTGAGTTCCAGGACAGCCAGGGCTACACAGAGAAACCCTGTCTCAAAACAAAACAAAAAGTTTAATTTAAAGTTGATTTTTAATTTTGGTTTTTTCAAGACAGGGTTTCTCTGTGTAGCCCTGGCTGTCCTGGAACTCACTCTGTAGACCAGGCTGGCCTCGAACTCAGAAATCCGCCTGCCTCTTCCTCCCAAGTGCTGGGATCAATGGCGTGCGCCACCACTGCCCCGGCTTTAATTTGTTTTTATGTACGTGTTGTTTTCTCTGTGTATATGTGTATGTGTTTCCATGTGTAACCGTGGCAAGTCAGAGGACAATTTGTAGAAATCAGCTGTCTACTTCTCCTATGTGGGCCCCAGAAATCAAACTCAGGTCATGACTTTCAGCAGTAAGATCCACTAACCACCGAGCGATCTTACCACCACAAATGTTTAATTTGGTAAAGCCCTTCATGCAGACCCCCTAGAAAATATAACAAGTACATAAAGGGGGACGCCAGGCTAACAGAGATCTACAAGTTCTACGTGGAAGTAAGCAAAGAAGGGCAGGACAGCTATTCCTGCATGAGGACAGAGGGCTGGGATCCAAAGCCCCACCTGAGCTGAATGCGAAGGTGTTATATGGGAAAGGAATGAGGATAGGACAGAGCTTATAAACCCTCAGTGCATTTTGATAAACAGGGAATTTCACAAGCGATGTTATTCTTCAGGAAGATAAACCTGGATGAGGCAAGGAGCTGAACAGTGCAGGTGATGAGCACGGTGTGGTCCAACCTACATGGGAGGCTTGGCCAAAGAGGAGCACCTGGGCCTAGGAGTTTGATGCCAGCCTGGCCAGCCCAGCAAGGACCATCTCAAACGTAAAAGCAAACCAAAACTGGTTGAAAGAAATGTGGTAGGAGACAGACAAACTTTAGTATGGGAAACTGAAAAGCCAAAACTAGAGTCAGGAACTATAGAAAAATCAATTCTGGGAGGGAAGTTAATGATTCTGGATACAGAGAACTTCAGGTTCAGAGAGAGGTGGCTGCAAGCTAACGGGATATACTTATGCCAGCAGGTCTTAGCTCATCTTCCTGAAGAACATGAAATGTCCCTGATTGCTGTAACTAGCCGTGACCCAGGAGCATCTTCCTAGCTCACACTTCCCCTTCACACAAAAGCATGCACACTGGCAATGCAGACATAGGAGCCTCAAACTTCATCTGGCTCACACTCCCAAGGGGCATACACATCAGAGTTACAATCTATGAGGGGTATGTCCCACATCTGAAAATTCATCTTCAGTTTGTTTACTTTGTTGTTTGAGACAGAGCTTCTCTGTGTAGTCCTGGCTGTTCTGGAACTGGCTCTGTAGACCAGGCTAGCCTCAGATTTAGAAATCCTGAGTGCTGGGATTTAAAGGCATGCACCACTATCACCTGGTTTTACACCTGAAAATTCTAACTCAGTAGGTCCAAGTTGTTTTAGAATAAGGAAGGCAGAGGGTGACAGAATCGCTATTATAAAGCAAAAGGGAAGAAACAGCAACTAAAGAGAAAGGCTACTAAAATACGGTGTTGAAATTAAAAGATGACAACTTCAAGAAAGGTGTGACCAAGGGTGTTCGGAGCTATGGAGTAAACATGATGGATTCTTTTTCTGCCTTTTGGGTGTTGGTTTGTTTGTTTGTTTGTTTGTTTTTGTTTTTCAAGACAGTGTTTTTCTGTATCAATGTTCTGGCTGTCCTAGAACTTGCTCAGCAGACCAGGCTAGTCCCAAACTCTCGGAAATCCGCCTGCCCCTGCTGACAAAGTGCTGGGATTAAAGGCATGCACCACCACTCCCAGCTGTATGGTGGATTCTTAATTCCCACCTCTTAGAGCTTAATACCTTAGTCAGGATCTGCCATGCAAATTCAGACAGCAGAGTGTTCTAGGGAGTTAAAATGTCACCCCTCCATTCATTAACATCAGTGTTACCTCCCAAATGTTACAGGCTTGTACCACCATCACACCTGGCTTTATTTATGTATTTGAGGCAAAGTCTTGCAGCTAACCCTCCTGCCTCTGCCTCCTCGCTGTTAAGAACAGGAATAACCGTGTCATGCCCAGGGAGAGATTACATCTTTACTTCACTTGAAATGTGACAGAAATAGCTCTTAAAAGCAACACAAAAACTGAGTATAATGTCACACTGACTCTATACTAACCTGCATATTTAATTCCAACCTACCTTGCAAGGCCAAAGGAATGGCTTCAATCTGGATCTTGGTGGGCTTTGCCCATCCCAACTGGTCACAAGCTTCACACAATACATCTGTCACACCCTTTGAATTCAGAAAACCATACTTTAGCAAAGAATACATCCTCACTTCCCTCCATTTTAAATACCTTTATCAGAGCCATCCGACTGGTGATATGTAGCCCTTTACAGTTTACATAATTGTACATCTCGGAATCTACTTTATATGAACGAAATGGAACAGCTCCTTGGGACAATTTCTACTCAACAGGGACTGTGTCAACTGCTTTGCATGTATTTTCTCATTTAACCCGTCAAATCGGTTCTGACAAGTGGCTAGCTATTATACGACCAAGTTTACACGTGTATAAAGTGAAGCACAGACCACAACAACTTGCCTCTTGTAACGAGTTCATGCGTTGACCCTAGATAACATAAGGCTCTACAGTAACTGGAGAGAAAAGCAAATGGGGGCCCTCAGGACTCTGCAGCTGGCTACAAGGCAAATGCACCCGAGGGAGCGTGACGAGACCCCGAGTTTCTAACAGCCTGAAGAAAGCATGAGCTAGGCCCCAAGGTGTTTTTATACACTACAGGCTGGGATATAAAGTACCCAAACCCTGGGTGAGCCTAACGCCAACATCACAAAATAAATACCAGCATCACCCATTCTCACCAAGTCTTTAAATGTTTTCGTTTCCTCCTCTTCTGGAGCTGTCTGAAGGGCTTCTGAGGGAGAATCGGGTTCCCCGTCTGACGCCATCTTGCTCGTGGACTCCGGAAGTGGGGCAGAGACGCAAGGCGTGCTGGGAAATGTAGGAAATTACTTTCCTAGAGTGTAGGTTCCGAACGCCTCCTGCTGGCTGATCTGGCGTTGCAGCGCCCCACACAGGTGGGACTTTGGGGAACAGTAATGACTGGAAGCCTGTGTGCCTAAGAAGCTGAACCAAGAGAAGTGACTGATGAGCTACCTGCCCATCCCTTTTTGCTGCCCTTTGGATATCTGCCCTATTTTTTTTTAATTGGTTTCTTGAGGCAGGATTTCATTCTGCAGCTTAGGCTGCCAGAGCCTTGTCTGGTTTACCACTTTCTAACTATCGGAAATGTAAACACACCGATATCACAGTACTATTTACTCGTTACTTCACATATTTGGCAACTGACAGCTTACCATATGCTTGGGTTGTGCTAGGTGTCTAGTGATAGGGCAGGACAGTGTCAACTTCCATTGCAGAGAGAAGGCAATAATGGGCCACTTTGAATTATGAAAAGTGCTATGATGTAATAAGCTTACATAAAAACAGGAGCGCAAAGCTTTGGGAGAAAGAGTTGTTAGAATTGCTACAAGATTGGGAAGGAGTCTCTGAGACAGTGATATTCGAGCTGGGACCTTACTGATAACAGAAAGGCCATTCTGAGTTCAAGGGACAGCTATTCAAGACTGGCGGATCTGTGCATACAAGATTCCTGAGACCGGTGAGGTATCTGAGCAGTCACCACTCAGGCTGAGGTACAATGTATGTTGCATCTCCTGTGCCTGCAAGTGTACCCCAGTGGGGAGGCGTTGGAGTTCTCAATGTGTGGGGTATTCAAAGCAGCACTTTTTCTGAAATTGAGGCATTAGAGACGAGCTGGTATCCCTTTCTCTGGCAGAGTGAGTTAAAATGTATGCAGTACATGTTGAACATACCTTTAAGAGTACTTAGGGCTCCAAATCCTGAGGCTGTGTGGGGAACGCATAGATTTCAAATATGTAATTAAGATTGAGAGTGGTGGCCATGCCTTTAATCCCATCACTCAGGAGACAGAGGCAGGTGAATTTCTGTGAAGGTGGAGGCCTGCCCAATCTATATAGCATGTTCCAGAATAGCCAGGGATACTTAGTAAGACCCTGTTCCAAATTATACAGAGAGAGAGAGAGAGAGAGAGAGAGAGAGAGAGAGAGAGAGAGAGAGAATGAGAATAGCTAGAAAAAGCTAAGGGAGGGGACTTTGTTTATGCTTTGACTTGAGAATTGAGAGGCACTCAACCCAACAGCCTGATACCTGTCACATAGACCCTGAATTAGATATCTGCCTCATAGATCCTGAATTAGGACTCTAGTGGGTGTCATAACAACAAAACAAGTAATGAGACTTGGAAAGGTAACTCGGGCTAGACCTTTCAGGGCTGTGGTAAATGGCATGGGGTTTGGGGAGTTATCTTGTTTGTTTGGGGGGTTTGTTTTTGTCTGTTTGTTTGTTTGTTTGTTTGTTTGTTTTGAGACAAGGTTTCTCTGTCTAGCTATGGCTGTCCTGGAACTTACTCTGTAGACCAGGCCAGTCTCAAACTCAGAAATCTGCCTGCCTCTGCCTCCCAAGTACTGGGATTAAAGGCGTGCGCCACCACTGCAAGATAACAAGAGTTATCTTAAACATCAGAAAAACTGAGGGCAAGAAGTTGACATGATTCATATAATTAACATGTTGCTCTTAGCCCCAGCTGGAGTGGTGGCACACTCCTTTAATCACGGAGCTTGGGAGGCCGAGGCAGGCAAACTCTGAGTTCAAGGCTATCCTGGTCTACAGAGTGAGTTCCAGGAAAGCCAGAGCTACACAGAGAAACCCTGTCTCGAAAAACAAACAAACAAACCAAAAACCATTGCTCTCGCCCACCATGAAAAGAAAGGAGACTGCCTCAGAGACAAGAGACAAGAGATGGTCTTTGTTTCCCTGGCTCTAGAGACAAAATGGATGCTGCAAAAAAAAGTATGTGCCTCGGTGAAGTGAAACTCAGCAAAGTGCTGGGAATTGGGGACCGTGGCAGACCAAAGGGATTTCTCTGGCTGTTTTTTTATCAGTGGTCCTCAACCTTCCTGATGCTGCAACCCTTTAATACAGTTCCTCATGTTGTGGTGACCCCAAACCATAAAACTATTTCATTGCTACTTCATAACTGTAATTATGCTACTGTTACAAATTGTAACTATCTGATACACAGGATATCTGATATGTGACCCCTGTGAGAAGGCCAGTCAACCCAAAGACATACGGGTTGAGAACCACTGCTTTAGAAAGTGATTTTTTTTTCTCTACACGTTCCTGAAGAATAGGCTGTGTTTTTTAATTTAGTTTGTTTGTTTTTCTTACATTTTACTGGAAGTTAAAAGAGGAAAACCCCTTCTGTATAAAACAGGCCAGCCCAACATAGATCCCACCAGTCATAGCACGTGGTTGGCTGACAGAAAGCCAAAGGTGTCTGCCTCTCTATTTTGCCCTTCCTGTGACTACCTTTATTTTATTTTATTTTATTTTATTTTTTCTTCAGCATCTCATGTAGCCTGGGATGCTCCGCCTCAAATACCTTGTGAATCAGAGGCTGACCTTAAGCTCATGATCCTGCTGCCTCCACCTTCCAGAAGCAGGGAGGACATGCGTGCATCACCTTGCCTGGGAACTGGGCCACTAAGGAACTAGTGTCCCTGTAAGTGGAACGTGCTCTTTGGAAGAGGGTGTTGACTAATCCTGAAAAAGTCCAGCCACCACTATAGTGAGGTCCTTTCCACCTCTTGTCTGCTCTTACACAGACCCCCCTAAGGAAGCCATTCTTCTTACTTGACCAGTGAAGAACTTAAATCCCACAGGAAAAAGAGTTGGGTTCAAGACCATGAAGCAATGTCACAAGAACCAAGCCCGGAATCCAACCTTCTTGAGGTCTAGACACATGACCTTACTTTTTCTTTTATTCTCTGTCTCTGTCCGTCTGTGTGTCTGTCTGTGTGTCCCTCTGATAGATAGGTAGCTCTAGCTGTCCTAAAACTTTCTATCCTTGAACTTGCAGATAATTCACAGAGACCCACCTGTCTCTGCCTCCCTAGTGCTAGGATCAAAGGCCATCACACGGTGCGACACCAGTAAGTTTTCTGAAGACCATCTTCCATCTGCACATCGACACTCAGAATTTTACTAAGCTATAAACTTAGATGCATCATCTAAGGTCCCCAAATTTCAAGTCACAGAAAAGGAAACAAGCACACATGAGATGTCTGAGGACTGAGTGCTGCCTTAACACCTGTGTGTAGTGTGAGATGCTGGGGCTTGTGACGTCACACATGCATAAAACAGGCTTTCCTACCCTCACCCTCCGTCACCCTCCGTCACCCTCCGTCACCCTCCCTCCCCTGGCCCCTGACCCCTGGCTAACACTGACTGCTGCTTTAAGGGAACTGATTTACACCATTTGCTTGCTGTTGATAAAATTCCATGAGCCAAGATGAGCCATACCTGTGTTCCCAGCTCTTGAGACGAAGAGGCCAAAAGATTGTGAGTTCAAGGCAAGCCTATATAGAGAGACTCTGTCTCAAAAGAAAGAAACTGGGCATGGTGGTGCCTGACTTTAATGCCAGGGCTCAGGAGGCAGAGGCAGAGAGGCAGAGAGGCAGAGAGGCAGAGAGGCAGAGAGGCAGAGAGGCAGAGAGGCAGAGAGGCAGAGAGGCAGAGAGGCAGAGAGGCAGAGAGGCAGAGAGGCAGAGAGGCAGAGAGGCAGAGAGGCAGAGAGGCAGAGAGGCAGAGAGGCAGAGAGGCAGAGAGGCAGAGGAGAGGCAGAGAGGCAGAGGAGAGGCAGAGAGGCAGAGGAGAGGCAGAGAGGCAGAGAGGCAGAGAGGCAGAGAGGCAGAGAGGCAGAGAGACAGAGAGACAGAGAGACAGATCTCTGAGTTCAAGGCCAGCCTGGTCTAGAGAGAGAGTTTCAGAACTGCCCTGGATACATAGCATAATCCTGTCTCAGGGGTTGGGGGAACTTCTCCATTTTAGTCACGCAAGGATTCTTTTTGTCTATTCTTGGATAATTCAGACACCGGCTATTTTTACGACTTCCTCGTGGCACCCAGGGCCATATGGCACACAGTGACAACAGCATCTCCACGCCTCTATTCCCTAGCCTGTGACCTGCAAGCAATCTTTAAGTCTTCGACTAGCACTTACCCTGGGACAGTGTTTTTGTTGAACAACTGGGGTGACCACAGATGTGTCAAAAGAGCAAAGCCCGTGTCAGCCCACTGACAGTGTTGAGAGATTGAGCGTTCCCATAGGCCCGTGTCAGCCCACTGACAGTGCTGAGAGATTGAGCATTCCCATAGGCCCGGAGCAGCCCACTGACAGTGCTGAGAGGTTGAGCATTCCCATAGGCCCGGAGCAGCTTGGATATTTATATTCTGGTCACGGAAACAACAGGGACCCATTCTAGTAACTGAGCCCTGTCATATCCTGTATTTTCAGAACAATAAGGACGGTGAGGAAGGAAATCTAAATAGAATTCTAAAACTGGTATAGGGCAAAAGCAAGCCTGAAATGATACGTTAGATGCAAAAGAGTCGGAGTGGTTGATTGTTATCTTGTTCTGAAATTTTTTTCATGGCTTCGGACATGTGTTAATGTGCTTCCTCTGTCACATATACAATATGTAACATTTAACATATATAATAGTAAATATATAATATATTTAATATGTAACACACTATTTAATATATAGTATTTAAATTTGGGTACAGCAACACATGCCTGTAATCTCAGCTCTCAACAGGCCGAGATAGAAGGATTACCACGAGTTCAAGCCAACCATAGCTACATGGGGAGACCTTGCCTTAAAGAACCAAAATATTCTTTTCAAAATAAAATTTCTGTTTTATAATTGTAAAAAACAAGTATAGCATTCTACATTAGAATTATTTCATTGATTACCTTAAAAGTTCATTTTTCCTACTGTTCCTGAAAGTCATTTAAAGCTTTTTTTAGTAAGTCTGGAAAACTAGCCCCCCTCATCTACAGAGGGTATGTTCCAAGATTCCCCACTCCACAGTGAATGCTAGAAACCACGGATGGCACCAAACCCTAGGGATGCTGTTTTTCCTCGTGTCAAAATTAATTTACAAGCTAAGTCTGGTAAGATATAGGCAATAACTAATAATAGAAGACAGCAACTATTACAATATAGTGTAATAAAAGATAGATGGGCCGGGCAGTGGTGGTGTGCACATTTAATCCCAGCACTCAGGAAGCACCAGCAGGCAGATTTCTGAGTTCAAGACCAGCCTGGTCTACAGAGCAAGTTCCAAGACAGCCAGAACTACACAGAAAAACTGTCTCAGAAAACTAAAGATTTAAAAAAAAATAGATAAATAAATACATAAAAACTTTCTTTTTAAAAAGTTAGATGGATGTACTGATATCCCTCTCTCTCTCTCTCTCTCTCTCTCTCTCTCTCTCTCTCTCTCTCTCTCTCTCCTCTCTGCATCCTGTGGTGATGTAAGATAACAGTTAAAGGAAAGACATCGTGGCTTTTCTTAGACATACTGCAGTGTGGAACACCAAAAAAAGGGAGTGGGTGGGGGGAGGAGAGGGGTGTCATTCAGGTCTCAAGCAGCAATACTGAGCAAGACAGTGCGACTTCCTCATGCTAATCACAGTGGCACATCTGCTGTAGATGGCTTATTTTTGGAATGGTCCACTTAATATGATGGAGGTGCAGCTAATCCTAGGTGGCTAAAGTCGGAAAAAGCAGAACAACGCAGAAGCTGAGGCAGGAGGGCCACAAGTTTGAGACTTGTGCCTGGCCTGCACACAGTAAGACCCTGTCACAAAGAGAAAGCGTGGCTGGGGGTGCTCAGGGTGCCGAATCTGGACTGCAGGTGCTGTGCTTAGCACTAGTGCGCTGGAGAAGCAGGTTAGCGTGAGGTCTGCTGAGGGCAGGCTGCTGGGCTGCTGTGGCATCCTGGTGTATTGGTGACTCATGGACCAAACGCAAAGGGCTCCCAACTTAGGGACATGTGTTCTGGCCAAGAATGGACACGATCTGCTGAAGTCCTCGAGCTCATTCTTCACCTGCCTCTTCCTCCCTCCCTCCCTCCCTCCCTCCCTCCCTCCTTCCCTCCCTCCCTCCCTCTCTCCCTCTCTCCCTCCTTTCTCTCTTGTTCGCCACTCACTTCTTCCCCCCATTACTCTCCCCCAAGACATACCTGTTTATTTTTACACGAAGAAATAAATTGTAACTATTTAATAAAACAGGCCATGAAGAATTAAGATTTTTAGGGCTTTGACTTTATAATTACAGTGCCAAAAAATGCCACTTCACAGAAATAAGTAGTACAGACTGTCAGGAGTCTGCATGGGGCCATTTCAGAAATTGTTGGAAATTCTTTTCCAATCTGGACCCAAAATACATTAAATAGTTTGTTATGAAATTAAAAATTAAACTTTTTTAATTTTTTTATGTTTGTTATGCTTTATGTTTTTTTATGTTTGTTATGCTTTAAAAATTAAACTTTCTAACACCATATAATGGAAAGATACACTAACATGAAACTTACATGCGGAAGAATGACATTAGGAAAATAGAAGCGTGTTTCCCATATTTAAGCAGAGCAGAAGATTTTGAATATAAATGTTTGCTGGGTTTTTTTTTTATTTGTTTTGGGTTTTTGTTTGGGGTTTTTGTTTGTTTGTTTGTTTGTTTGTTTGTTGTTTTTTTTATTATTTCAAGATAGAGTTTCTCAGTCCTGTAATTCATTCTGTAAATCAGGCTAGCCTCAAACTCAAAGATCCCCCTGCCTCTGCCTCCTGAGTACTGGGATTAAAGGTGTGAGTCACCACTGCCTGGAATGGTTTTACTGATTTTAATTATGTGTTTGTCTGTTCAGGTGCTTGAAGAGGTTGAATATGTCGAATGCCCCTGGAGATAGAGTACAGGCAGCTGTGAGCCCCATGCTATGGGTATTAAGGACTGAACTCAGATCCTCTGGAAAAGCAGCATAGTTGTTTGAATATGCTTGGCCCAGGGAGTGGCACTATTAGGAGGTGTGGCCTTGTTGGAGGAAGTGTGTCACTGTGGGGGTGGGCAATGAGACCCTCCTCCTAGCTGCCCAATTAACAGTCTTCTCCTAGCAGCCTTCAGATGAAGATGTAGAGCTTTCAGCTCCTCCTGCACCATGCCTGCCTGGATGCTGCCATGCTCCTGCCTTGACGACAATGGACTGAACTGCTGAACCTGTAAGCCAGTGCCAATTAAATGTTGTCCTTATAACAGTTGCCTTGGTCATGGTGTCTCTTCAGAGTCATGGAAACCCTAAGACAAGCAGTATGTGCTCTTAACCACTGAGCTATCTCTCTAGCCCATATTTTGTCTTGTTTTGTTTTTTTTAAATTAGTGAATCTCAAATCTTTTCTGAGTTGTTTCGGATAGCAGTTCACTGGCGTTGTGTGTAAGGACAACATACACAGCACATGTGGCATGAGCTAGCAGTAAGGTGCTCTTACTGCCCTCACTGGGGGAACCCACACAAGTTGCCATCAGACAGAAAATACCTTTAGACTTGTAGGTTGAGGTCCACTGTGAATGTGTATACCCTAATGAAGAGAGGACATGGCTGATGTAACAGGAAGGGCAGAGAGAAGAGGACAGTCCACAGGGATTTGGGAAAATGCTGTTAACGGTTATCGAATTTGTGTCTAGAGAACAAAGATTAGTTTTTTTTTTTTTTTAAAGCTTACTGTTGCTGCTGATGTTGTTGTTATTGCCGACACAATGTCTTGTGATATAGCTGAGACTAGCCTAAAAATCATGACAATCCTCCTGCCTCAACCTCCCAAGTCCTGGAATCTCACAGGCATGTACCATCATACTGGTCATTCTTCCTCCCTCTTTTGTTTCTTTCTTCCTTAATAAATATTCTCAAATGTTGCCCTTGGGGGCCAAACATTAGGTATCCAGCACTAAACATGAAACCCATGCTTTAAAAAACAATTTTTAAAAATCCTTGGAGCTGGAGAGATGGCTCAGCAGTTAAGAGTATTTACGGATCTTTATAGGACCCAAGTTCAAGTCCCAGCACTCCTATAGTAGCTCACAACTGTCTATAAGGGATCTGATGTCCTCTTCTGACGTCCTTGGGCACCAGGCATGTCCATGGGCACAGACATGCATGCAAGCAAAACACCCATACACATAAAATAAGGTTTAAAATATTTGTTTTCGGTTTTTGCTCTTTTGAGACAGACTCTCTCTAACAGAACCTGGGCTGTCCTGGAACTCACTATGTAGACCAGGCTGGCCTGGAACTCAAAAAGATCTGACTGCTTTTGTCTCCTAAGTGCTGGGAGTGTGCCACCACACACACCCCCAGGTTTAAAAAAAAAAAAAAAACTTTTTAATAAATTAATTAATAAATCCTCATCTTCTAGTACAGCAGAAAGCTGTAAAAAATTCAAGTATGGCAGCACATGACTGTGAGTTTGGGGTTAGCTTGGGCTACATAGTTAGACTGTGTCAAATATACAAAAATGAGTTAACAACAAAGACAATAGTAATAAGCAATTGTTAGATTTCTGAGGCAGGGTAAAGAGACAGAACTCTGACCTTCAACAGACAGGACTCTGTTTATTAGTACACACAGCTAGGGGGCAGTCTCTTTCCATGGGAAACTGTGGGATTCGTGGGGACACAGGGACAACAGGGCAGCTGGCTGTGCCCTTTTATAGGGGTGGGGTAAGGGGCTTGGAAATGAAATTATTGCAGCCTTAGACCACATTTCTCTCCTGCAGTCCCTCCTTCCTGAGATTGTTTGCCCGAGGCCAGACAGACTACGTCAGGAGACTGGCTGTCTCTACAGACACTCTTTCTGTTCTGAGCAAAGTCACCTGTAATATCACAGGAATGCCACCGAGGCACTCTGTCAGTCGTGACAAGTGAAATGAATGATACGAGAAACATCAGTTGTTCAAATGTGAGCTAACCTAGCCTTTCGGTGAACAGCACAAACATGTCCTCTATGTTTTGCAAGCTGAGTCCTTCTGGTCTTTTAAACAACCCAGTCAAATATGTAGGGTGTGAGAAATCCTTTACAACAGAGAAAGCCTTCCATGTTAGCATGGACACATTCCTCTCTCTTTCTCTCTCCCTATGTGTGTGTGGTGTGTGTCTGTGTGTGTCTGTGTGTCTGTGTGTGTGTGTGTTTGTCCCTGACAAAAAGCAACTTGAAGGTGAAAGGGTTTATTGCAGCTCACAGTTCATTGGTACAGTCCACAGCGGCAGGGGAGTAAAAGAATCAGGAGCTTGAAGCAGCCGGTCAGATCATATCTGCACACACTCAGCTTGCTTTCTCTCCTTTATGCAGTCAGAGTGAATGGTCCCCCTCACGATTAAGATGGATCTCCTCACATCAATAATTATAATCAGATAATCCCCCAGGGGCATGTTCAGAGGCCCGTATTCCAGATGGTTCTAGGTTCTGTCAAGTTGCCTAATAACACTAACTATCCCAAGTAGGAGCCGAATGTCTACATCTGGTAGACCACATTAAGGACTTGGAGATTTGGAGCCTCATTCTGAAGATAGTGGAAAGCTGTTGAAGACGTGGCTGAAGAGACGACTTAGTCGAAATGGAGAATGGACTGGGGAGAGGATGAGGAAGCAGGAAGACCCACTGGTAGCATTTCAAGCAAATAATGGTGGTATTATGGATTTAAAGGGCGATGTTAGAGAAATTGTCATGATTGATTTAACAGGGGGGGTTGAGGCTATAAATGGTTGGTGGTTCATGAAATTCTGGCTTGGGCTGGTTGAAAGGAGTGGAATGATTACCATAAGTCCTGGAGGAGAGGCAGGGAACAAGGGAGGTCAAGTCCAGAAGGTGTGAGGACGAATCTTCGTTGTCAACATTCACTGGATTCAGAATGACCATGACAGCCTGTGCTGGAGAAGCTGAGCTGCGGCCGGTTAGAAAGGAAAAGGGTGGAGGTGAGAAAGGAGAGGAGTTCCACCCAGCAGTCTGGTTGAAGACTCTGGTCCACAGAGAAGTGCAGTGAATAACCACTTCAGACCTCTCTCTTCCTCCTTAAGAAACCTTGGAGGTTCTGGGAATCTCACCAGGAAGCCTATTTGCAGGGAAAGGACAAGTACTCTACTCCTTGGGCTACCCTAGTGGCTCCAGATTTTACCTTATCAGATTGTAATTCTACCCAGGGGGCGGGGGAGGGAGGGAGAACAATCTTTTAGGATGTATCCTGTTTAGTTAGTTAGTATTTTTTTTAAAGATTTATTTATTTATTTGTTTGTGTTTATTCACCATTGCTCTCTTCAGACACACCAGAAGAGGGCATCAGACCCCATTGCAGATAGATGTGAGCCAGCTGGGAATTGAACTCAGGACCTCTGGAAGAGCAGGCAGTGCTCTTTACCACTGAGCCATCTCTCCAGGCCCCATTTAGGGGGTGTTAAGATGGCTCCTTATTATTCCCTTGAGAAGCCCATGCACACAGTTTGTCTTTCTTTCTGAGCACCTCTCTCCTTAACCATCACACTTAAGCCTCTGCTAAAATATCTTCAACAAAATCTCCAAATCTTCTTCAAACTGGCTAGACCTGAAATTCTCTTTAGCACTGAAGCTATGTATGCATCCTGGTTTGGCCTGAGTCAAGGTCCCTAAATTGCTGAGGGAATGCCTGAGGCTGCTGAGAGGGTGGAGTTGTCTCTGTCTCTACTCCACTTGACACCTTACTCTAAACCTTAGAGATGTCATCCCTTGGGCTTGGATCCTGAACTGAACAAGAAGGGGAAAGGATGGGTCTGAGGAGATGGCTCACTGGGTGAAATTTTGCTGCACAAGCCTGAGAACCTGACACTGTATCCCCAGAATCCTTATAAAAGCCGTATTGATGCCTGGGGCCGCAGCCCAGTGCTGGAGTTCAGGGCATCCATACAGAGATCTTGGGGGCTCATTGACCAGATGGCCTCCCTGAGATGTCAAGCTCCAGTTCAGACCTGTCCTAAAAACGAAGAGGGGGCTGGAGTGACGGGCACAGCAGTCAGGAACTAACTCATGCTTCTTTTGCAGAGGTCCCAAGTTCAATTCCTAGCACCCATATCACAGAGCTTACAATCCCCTGTGATACCAGCTCCAGGGGGAGCCAATGCCTCTGTCTTCCAAGGACACCCGCACTCACACTCACACACAACTAAAAAAATAAAATAAAATAAAAAACAAAAATAGGCAGCTTAAGAAATAGCTTAGCCATTAAAAGCACTTGCTTTTGTAGAATACCTGGGTTCATTTCCCAGCACACATGTAGTAGTTCACATCAGCCATCATCCCAGTGCCAGGTTACATGATACCTCCACAGGCACTAGGCACTCATATGGTACACGTTCATACATTTAAGCAAAATACTTGTACACATTAAATAAATAAATAAATAAATAAATATAAAAATTAAAATGTAATAAAATAAATTGAATAAATAAAACAAAAATAAAGCTTTAAAAAATAATATTGATAGCCATAAAGGAAGATACAGGAAGCTTCAGGTTCAGTGAGAGACACTGTCTTAAGAAAATATAAAGTGTCGAGGCTGGAGAGATGGCTCAGAGATTAAGAGCACTGGCTGCTCTTCAAGAGGTCTTGAATTCAATTCCCAGCAACCACATGGTGAATCATAACCATCTAAAATGAGATCTGGCGCCTTCTACTGGCCTGCAGGCATACATGCAGGCAGAATGCTGTATACATAATAAATACATTTTTTTTTTTTTTTTTTAAGTGTTGAGTGAAAGAGGAACTCAGTTCTGACCTCTGACCTCTATACTCACTGACACGGGTATGCACTTGTATACGTATACACACTCCTTACACATACACACTTAAAGGGAAGACGGAGAAAGCAGGGCCAGGATAATCACACAAATAGATAAAAATGCGTGTCGTGCAAGCGTGGTTACGCTGAACCCATACAAGATGTGGCAGGTGTAATTCCAGCCCTCCAACAGCAGAGGATGGGAGACCACCCCAGAAGCTCAGGGGCCAGCTAGACTGAAGTATGCATTACAGCCACAAGCAACAAGTGAGACTCCGCCGCATAAACACGGTGGAAGGTAACGAATTCACCCAAAGTTATCTTCTTTTAACCTCCGTACATGTACATACCATTGTTTGTGGGCAGTCTCACACACGAACATGCATGTAAGCCCCTCAAGGTGCACGAGTGGGCACACACACACCCCACACGTCACTGAGCAGGCTGTGCCCACTCAACACAAGGGTGGGACCCAGCTCTTCAAGACACAGGCAGCCAAGCTCCGCCCTACAGAGTAAAAAGCCCAAACTCAGGACTTTTAACACACCAGTCCCTGAATTTGAAATCCCACCAACCCCTGGGTTCACCCCAAGCTCAAGACTTGAAATCCCACCAATACCTACCCTGGAAAGCGCCCCGCACCCAAGAAACTCTAGATAAACTCTGTCTTTGGCTCAGCTCTCTGCTGCTTCTTGCTGGAGCAGAGGTAGCCACCATCCTGGATTTACATTTGCACTGGGGAAACCTCAGGGAACAACACGTACACTGTCCAGTCGGCCGCACACGCTTGCGCGTACATACACACACACACACACACACACACACACATCATACACACAAAAAAATAAATTTTAGCCGGGCAGTGGTGGGACACACCTTTAATCCCAGCACTTGGGAGGCAGAGGCAGGCGGATTTCTGAGTTCGAGGCCAGCCTGGTCTACAAAGTGAGCTCCAGGACAGCCAGGGCTATACAGAGAAACCCTGTCTCGGAAAACTAAAATTAATTAATTAATTTTAAAAGACAAATCAATATGAGAATCATTATATAATTCTCCCTGTTCTGTTTTTACTACAGATGCAATGTGACACCTTCCCCACCATGACAAACTGTGTTCCTTGAGTTATGAATCAAAATAAGCCATTTCTTCTAAGTTGCTTATTGCCAGACATTTGATCAGTGAGAAAGTGATTAATACAGAAAGCCATGGCCTCTGGGAGAACCTGTGCTGTCGTCCTGTGACGGTACTGCTCCTTCGCTGGGCCATCCCTGTTACGGAGAAAGAAAACATAAATATCCATAATGTGCGCTTAAACTTCTTTTTAATGAGCTTAAGCCAACTTATTTTGTTACTTGTGTAGTTTACCCTGTAAAGGAGTCCCTTCAGCAGACAATTAATTTTGAGCCAAAACAAGGACTTATCCTCCGACACACATTAAAACTGCAGCCACCCACACTTGCTTCTCAGGCCTGTTCTCGCTTTTCCTGCAGCAAGTCTTACACTCTGCAGCTAAGACCTCTACTTCTCCTCCATCCACATATTCCTGGACCTCCATACAGTCTGATGTCCTGCCAGCACTACAGAACAGACCCTAGAACAGCACCAAACTCGCATTGAGTGATACTTGCCCAATGAGAGCATGAGAACAGAGTGAGGGGCGTATCCTGTGTGAGTGCTTAGTGCTAAGCACCCAGGGCTTATTTATTTCCTGAGTGTATGGATCACAGGAATTTCTGAGCCTGGAGGGGTCAGTCCTGGTAAGCGGTGATTGAACAGCCAGTCCTGTCGGGAGAGTCACCCTACAATGTGGCTCAGAGATATTGGGCATAGATATTATGCTAATTATGTTGCCCAGAAACGTGTTTGTAGTGTTCCGCACGTAGGACTAAAGGAAGCCTGTTCCCTGTTGGTCCATAAAGTTATCGGTGGCCAATGGCTGGACCTAGAGACAGAGCACGACTTATAGGATTCCCAGGAAGGACTGAGGAGGGAGGAAGAAGGGATTCAGCCATGATGTGGGCGTAGGAGACCATGCCGGAAAGGTGCAGGAGGATGAGACAGCCAACCTGTATATGCAGGGGAAAGCGGTTCCAGGAAGGCTGCCGAACAGGGTACAGGGCAGCAAAGATAAAGTACAGATTTAGTAAGTATTAACTCAGGAATATTGGAGGGAAGTTTGTGTTAGCCACGAGGAGTCAGGGAGTGGCCTAGCCATTGAGCTGTTTAAGGTATTTAAAATATAAGGCTGTGTATGTGTGTCTTTCTTTCAGGAATCCAGAACATTGAGGCAATAGTGAGAAGCCTGTACACACCTGCGGGGAAGTTTAGAGGGAATTAACAATTACCACTACACAGGGGTGGGGGCGTGACAGCAAAGCCAACTTCCCTATCAAGCCTGCTACTTGGTCACCAGATTCCCTCTGCCCGCTCCATCTTCAGGTCAGGAGAATGAAAGATGCTTGTCTCTAGGATCCCAAAATATCTGGGGTCTCAGACTGCATATTGTAGTAGCTAAAACACGGGGAAGGAATGGGTCTAACCTAGTCAACACCAAGCAAGAAATATGGATGTTATAATCCTTACGTCAGGGTCCACAGAAGCCAGGGTTTCGAGGTCAAGTTCACACTGTGAGCTGCGCAATAAAAAGGAAAAGCAACTTTGACTCATTTCCTGGTTCTGTCAGAGTCCTTATGCACAGCACAAGTGTTCTCTTTTTAAAGGCACACACAGTTAGAGCCACAGCTTACTAAACATGGAGAGGTTTATGAAATCCCTTGGCAACCAGACACTGTTGCTATGCTGCCGTACACATACATTTTGTCATGATGACATGCACAGCAGCAGCGTCACCACATTTTAAAGCAGGAACCTTCCCAGGATAATGAGCTGACATCAAGATGATGGCAACCAGTGAACAGAAAGACCAGCGTGAGCCGGAGCTGCTGAGTGAAGTCCTCGCACTCCGTGATAACTTTAGCATCTTTTGAACCATTTCCAAGTGATGGGCTAATCCACCCCCAGTATGACGACACAGCCTTGAAGGAAAAACAAATCAGCTAATCCCCCACCCTCCCTCGAAGATATTGATTGATTGATTGATTGATTGATTGACTTTCTCCAGTGATGTGTGATGGTCTCTGATTCTTTTCTACGGCTCATTCAAAATCTCTAGGCTTGGCTGCTGATGATAGGTATAGCTCAGTGGATAAAGGTACTTGCCACCCAGCCTGAAGACCTGAATTCAGTCCTTGAGGCCCACAGGGTAGGAGAGAAATGACTCTGCATGAGGCCCTGGCTTTAATCGCAATTCATGGAGGATATCCACCACTGAGGGTGAATATCACCTACCTATTTTTGTTTTAATTGCTTTGCTTCCTGCATTTCTCTCCCTCCTAATCATCTACTAATTTGCACCTCCACCCTGAGCCTGTTCTTTCTGACTCAGCCCTTTAACAGTCCGGTGTCACACCATTATCTGAAGTTACCTTAGCTCTTCCTTCGAAGGCTTGCCCGCCCTAGCGCACTGAGGAAGTGGAGCCAAACCCATAGAAACGTGGTATGCTTCTGAATAGACCCTCAAACCCAGAATCAAGTTTTATTTATTTATTTAGAGATTTAGAGATTTATTTATTTTTCCCCTTGGCAGACTCTTCCTAAGTTTCCCAGGCTGGTCCGGAGTTCACAAGTCTCCTGACTCAACATGCGTACGTTCAAGCAAAACATATAAAATGAAAATAAATATTTTCTTAAAGAACAGAGCATTGAAAAGGGGCAGAAAAAAAGAGTGGGTCACGTTAAGTTAGGAGGACATACTTTGGGAAAGGTGTAGCTGAGAAATATTTGGGAGCTATGCAGATGGCGAAGCTACAAGCAAGGCAACTGAAATACTTGAGTTGTCGTTTCTATTTCCCTTGTATGGTTCAGATTGGCCTCCTATTCACTGTGTAGCTGAGAGCAACCCTGAACCCTTAGTTCTCCCGCATCCACCTCCCAAGAGCTAGGATTATAGGGGTACGGTGTATGTTACCTTTAATAGAAACAGAAGAGTGGTAAAAATTGGGCCCGTTTTACAGAGAAGAAGGTGGAGGAGCACTGTACCTGGTGGGAAGCGATGCCAGAGTCTCTATGAAGATGTGTGATGCTGTTCATATGTTCATTTAACAGATGTGGCAGGAACCAGAGGGACCACCATAGGGACTTAATGATATCTGTGATTGGGTTTTCGTCCCTGAGGACCTCCAGGTAAGCATACACACCTTCAGTAAAAGTGGCCTAGGGAAGAGTCACAGACACAAGGCTTTTAGACCTGTGGGTCAGAGTGAGAGACGACATCAGGCTGGATTCACAGTGTGGCTCTGCAGGGACAGGCACGAGTCCCAGGGACACAGTCAGACCTCTCTTTCTCCTCTGTACGTTCCACCTGCAACCTTCTTGGTCGGTTTTCATAGTTCTTCATCTCATTTGATGTCCATCAAATTCAAGTTGACCCAAGAGAAAGATGTTTTACAGCTAAGTCCTACACAGTTCAGGAGTCGGGTAGTGAGATGCAGAGAGTGGACATGCATGGTAAGGCGCTGTGTGGAGGCAGTGGAGGCAAGTGGGTAGCGCTTAAGAGTCTAAAATGAGGGGATACTTGAAGCTCAAGAATGGAGGATAGAGGGGCTGGAGAGATGGCTCGGTGGTTAAGAGCACTGACTGCTCTTCCAGAGGTCCTGAGTTCAATTCCCAGCACCCACATGGTGGCTCACAACCATCCATAATGGAATCCGATCCCCTCTTCGGGTATGTCTGAAGACAGTGACAGTGTACTCACATACATGAAATAAATAAATCTTAAAAAAAAAAAAAAAAAAGAATGGAGGATAGAGAAAGCTACCAAGGAAGTTAAGAACCAGGAACATCTATAGAGGCTGAAGAATTCAAGAGAGGAAAAAGGTTTTTAAGACCGACATGTGCAGGGCTCTGTGTCTGGTCACTAGCATGGAAAACAGAAAGGAAGAAAAGAAGGGAAGGAGGGAAGGAGGGATGAGAAATGAGGGGGAAAAGGAAGGAAGGGAGGGGAGAGGGAGGGAGGAAGGGAGGGAGGGAGAGAGGGGAAAAAGAAGGAACTGGGGAGACAGCTCAGTGGGTAAAGAGCTTGCCACACACCGTAGCGTGGGAGCACAGGGTTCAGAATCCTAGGATGTATCTATCACTCCATCACTGACAGGCGATGACAGTGGACTCTTTTTTTGTTTTTGTTTTTGTTTTGTTTGGTTGGTTGGTTTTTTTGTTTTGTTTTGTTTTTCGAGACAGGGTTTCTCTGTATAGCCTTGGCTGTCCTGGAACTCACTCTGTAGACCAGGCTGGCCTCGAACTCAGAAATCCGCCTGCCTCTGCCTCCCAAGTGCTGGGATTACAGACAGTGGACTCTAAGGGCTAGGTCCCAAGCTGGCCAAAAGGTAAACTCCAAGATCAGTGTCTCAGAAAGAAGGTAGAGGCCAATCGAAGAAGACAACAAATACCAACCTCTGACCTTTGCACACACACAACCACACACAAGTGTGTACATGTGTATACCACACAATGATGAATTATTCGTTTATTTTTAAAGTAAAGAATTTTAGCCAGGCGGTGGTGGCACTCGCCTTTAATCCCAGCACTTAGGAGGCACAGGCAGGCGGATTTCTGAGTTCGAGGCCAGCCTGGTCTACAGAGTGAGTTCCAGGACAGCCAGGGCTAAACAGAGAAACCCTGTCTTGAAAAACAAACAAAAAAGGAGAAGAAGAAGAAGAAGAAGAAGGAGAAGGAGAAGGAGGAGAAGGAGAAGGAGAAGGAGAAGGAGAAGGAGAAGGAGAAGGAGAAGGAGAAGGAGAAGGAGAAGGAGAAGGAGAAGGAGAAGGAGAAGAAGAAGAAGAAGAAGAAGAAGAAGAAGAAGAAGAAGAAGAAGAAGAAGAAGAAGAAGAAGAAGAAGAAGAAGAAGAAAAGAAAAAGAATTTTAACGTAGGTAGTGTAAAACACCATGGCCAAAAGCACCTCTGGGAGGAAAGGCTTTATTTAATTTTATAACTCCTGGGTCACAGTTCCCAACTGAGGGAAGGCAGGGCACCGTGGAGAATACCACTTACTTGCGTTTTTTCATGGTTTGCTCAGCCTGCTTTCTTATAACCCAGGACCACCAGCACATGCGTGGCACCACCTACAGTGGGCTGGCCTACCACATCATTCATCAGTCAAGAAACTGTGCCATGGGCCATTCTGATGGAGGCAGCACCCCAATTGAGGTTTCCTCTTCCCGAGTGACCCTGGTTTGTGTGAAGGTGACACAGATGAGCACAGGTGGTTCACAATGTCAAATGCTATAGGGAAGTCGGGATGGAATTTAAACCATAGATAATGCTTTATTGCATCTCAGAGTGTAATGTCAGCAGCCAATCACCCATACAATGCATCATGACTTGGCATTGTTTAGTGGAACCCTGAGTCTTACTCATCCCCACACCCACTTACTCACCTGGATGCTTCCAGTGGAGAGGACACACCATGGGACTGAAAGTGAGTGCACACCTGGCTGGAAGAAACAAAAACCGACAACCAGGCTCAGTGGCCGTTTTGATGGGATGACCTCAAACAGTTTCATTTTCAGATGCTGTGATAGAACGCCATGACCAAAAGCAACTTCTGGAGGAAAAGGGTTTATTCGGCTTCCACTTCACAGTCCATGGTCCAGAAAAGTCGGGGCAGGGACTCAGGAGGGAACCTGGAGCTAAGAATCGGGCAGAAGCATGGAGGGGGCTACTTGCTGGGCTCCTCCTCAATCAAGGCTTGCTCAGATGCTTTCTTATACCATCCAGGACACCAGGGGTGGCCCCACCACAGTGAACTGGATATGCCCCATCTACCATCAAACAAGAAAGTGTGCCACATGCTTTTACCCACAGGTCATTTTGGTGGGGACTTTTCTCAGTTGAGAAATAGTCTTCCAAAGTGACTCTAGCTCGTGTCAAATTGACATAAAATTACTCAGTAACTCCTGTCTTCCCGGCTGTGTAGTATGTAACATCTATGGTCTGCTCACCTCAGCAATTAGCATAAATCCTGCTCTTCCCATCCTGTCATCCCAAGTCTCCCCCCTGCCCCCTTTCACAAGAACCTCACTCTTGGTTTTGGATTTTCTTTCTTCTTTCTTGCCCCTAACCCTTTTTTAGACCAGGTCTTACTCTGTATCCAAGGCTGGCCATAAACTCATAATCTTCCTGACCTGGCTTTCAGAATGCCAGGATTAGACACAGGAGCCACCATGCCAAGCAGAAAAATATATTTTGGTTTTTCAAGACAGGGTTTCTCTGTGTAGTCCTGGCTGTCCTGGAACTCACTTTGTAGACCAGGCTGGCCTCGAACTCAGAAATCCGCCTGCCTCTGCCTCCCAAGTGCTGGGATTAAAGGCGTGCACCACCACCGCCCGGCTAAGCAGAAATATATTTACTAGTAGAATGGCTAAGAGTAAGACTGGTGAGATAGCTCAGTGATTAAGAGCAGTGACTGCTCTTTCAGAGGTCCTGAGTTCAATTCCCAGCAACCACATGATGGCTCACAACCATCTGTAATTGTACCTGATGCCCTCTGTCTGAAGATAGCAACAATGTACTCACATATATGAAATAAATAAATAATATTTTAAAAAAAAGAATAGCTACGACTATTAACTCTAGAATCAAACAATCCCAGAGCTCAAATCCTGGATTACTCTCCTTTTGTGCCCTCTCTAGTTCCTTACTGTATCTAACAATAGCAAGGTAACTAGAGTGTCCACTTGGAAAAATTATTGTAAATAAAATCAAATTGTACCTAGAACAGTGATTGTAAGCTCTTAATAATTGTTAGCTATGATTATTAAATTCTTTACCTGAAAGGCTTTAATTTTTTTAGAGTCTAATCTTATAAGTACTGGGAAAAAAAAAGTATTGGTTCTGTTTGTTTGTTTTTTGAGACAGAGTCTTAGCCCAAACTGACCTCAAATTTACTATGTAGCTGAAGCCGGCTTTGAGCTCCTGAGTCTCCTGCCCTAGCCTCCCAAGTGCTGGGATTCTACACATGCACCACCAAGCCTAGCTAAAATAAAAAGAGCAACAATAATAGCAGTTTTAAATTATATTGTGAGAATTCGATTTAAATCATAGGGTGCGGGCAGTGGTGTTTGTTGACCTAGAAGAGCAGCTTTTGCCTGTGAGAAAGATTTAAGGCATGACTCCCTCCTGCTCCACCTTCAGAAACAGCCTCTTCTCAGTTTCAACTCTCTTCATAAACTTGGCCATGGGACTAGTCAGTATCTAACTGTGGGTGGGGACCCAGACACAGTGGCAGTGGCCCCTGAGCTACAGCTCTGGAACCAAGCAGACATCAGGCCTTGTATGCCACTTTGAGTGGGTGGAGCAGTGAAGTGGGGGTTATAACAGCAATACAAAACATCATTAAACAGTAAAACCACACGGGCAGTGGTGGCGCACACCTTTAATCCCAACACTTGGGAGGCAGAGGCAGGCGGATTTCTGAGTTTGAGGCCAGCCTGGTCTACAGAGTGAGTTCTGGGACAGCCAGGGCTACACAGAGAAACCCTGTCTCAAAAAACAAAACAAAACAAACAAAAACAACAAAAACAAACAAACGAAAAAAAACAGTAAGATCACAACAACGCCACTCTCTCCACAGCCCAGAGTCAATGCCAACAAGGCAGGGACTGCTGAGGATCCCAGATATACATTCCTGGTCCCCACATGGGACCCACTCATCTGCACAATTTCCCTTCTGACAACTTTGGTTGCTAACAGAACATTCCTGGAGCTTAGGACTCTCCTTGTCCAGCTCCAGAGTGCAGCAGGGTTTATGTTCCTTCTTACAGGTCTTATAGTTTTGTCAGGCACAAAGGCAGCTTTTCACCTTCCTACCAACAAGAGATCCATTGCTGTTAATGAGAAGGATGCTTGTTACTACAGGAATTCTGTATGCTTCAACAAAGATAGGACTCCAGCTTCAGGCCTGCTGAGGCAGAGTCAAGCTGACACTGACCCCGGAACTTTCCAAGGTGCAGGTGCATAGATGGACAGTTAGAGCGAGACCCCTCCAGAATACAAGTCCCACCTGCCTATGGCAACCACCACATAGGTTTTTGCTTTATTTTATTTCCAGATAGGTCTCTGTAGACCAGGCTAGCCTTGAATTCTTCATCCTCCTATCTGGAGCTCCCTAGGGCTGGAATAACAGGAATAGAGACCAAACTTGGCATCAGATGACCATTTTGAATGCTTTTGTGTTTTGAGAGAGAGTCTTATAACTCAAGCTGGCCTCCATAGGCGAAGCTGAACTTAACTTCCTAATTTTCCTGCCTCGACCCCTGAATGCTAAGATTACAGGCAAGCACCACCATACCAGGGTTACGGTGTGGTTTTGTTTTGGTTGGTTGTTTGTTTTTGAGAGTTTTTTAAGTTGGTGTTTTGTTGCTGCTGCTGCTCCTCCTTCTGTTGCTTCTTCTCTTCTTCCTCCTCCTCCTTCTTAAAGGTAGGGTCTTACTATGTAGCCTAGGCTCATGTAGAACATAAAATTCTTCCTGCCCCAGCCTTCTGAGTGCTGGGATCACCAGGACCAACTGGCTTTCAAATTTTTAAGATGGCTAGAAGCCTGTTTTCTAGATCACACAGGAATTCCTGTATATCATTTGATTAAACAATTGACTCACTTAAATAGCTTAAATGCATTCAGAGACAAGCATGGGACTAGTAATTATGAGAAAATTAAAAAAAAAAAATCTTTTAGGCTTGAGCCACTCAGTCCAACAGAACGGGAAGGGCTGATTGTTATAGTGGAAGAAGTGAATTCGGATGCTGCCATATTCAGCTACGTTCATCTCCACTTATCTCTGTATAGCCTCTTTTCTATGACTTATTTTTAATCTATGTGTTTGTCTGTATGAGGGTATGCAGGTGCCCCCAGAGGCCAGAAGAGGGCATTAAATTCCCTGAGGCTGGAACTCCACATGGTTATGAACCAACTGAAATCAATGCTGGAACCAAACTGGGCTTCTCCGAAAGAACAGCAGACTCTTAGCCATTGTGCCATCACTTCAGCCCCTGTACAACCTCTCTGTCTAATTTTCCCTATTATTCACACCAAGCTGCTGAAGGAGAGATACAGAAAGTTGAGTGTTTGACATACCCAATCTAGAATGTTCTCTACAGCACTCCTCCCCCACCCCACCTAGCAAATACTTTTACCTTTGAAATTTATCATATTGGGCATGGCCAGTGTCTAGGGCAAATACACAGAAGAAGTTAGAGTCAAATTTCACTAAGGGTTTTTTCTTTCTTAATTTCTTTCTTTCGGGGCTGGTGAGATGGCTCAGTGGTTAAGAGCACTGACTGCTCTTCCAGAGGTCCTGAGTTCAAATCCCAGCAACCACATGGTGGCTCACAACCATCCATAATGAGATCTGATGCCCTCATATGGGTGTCTGAAGACAGCTACAGTGTACTTACACAAAATAAATAAATAAATTCTTAAAAAAAAAATTTCTTTCTTTCTTTTTTCTTTCTTTTTTTCCTTCTCTCTTTCTTGGGGGGAGGTAGGTCTTTTTTATGTTTTTTTTTTTGTATATATGAATGTTTTGCCTACATATATGTATGCATGCCACATGCATGGCAGGTGCCCATGGAGATCAGAAGAGTACCGATATCCCCTGGAACTGGAGTTACAGATAGTTGTGAACTGTCACGTGAGTGCCGAGAGTCGAATCCTGGTACTCTGTGAGAGCAGCAAGTGCTCTTCATCACTGAGCCATCTTTCCAGCCCCAAGGATTATTTCTTTTTTTTTTTTTCTTTTTTTTTCTTGGATATTTTATTTACATTTCAGATGCCATCCCCTTTCCCTATTTCCCCTCCCTAGAAAACCCCTATCCCATACCCCCTTCTCCTTTTTGCTTTTATACAATTTTTTTTAATGTTAACCAATGGCTTTATAAATTTGGTAATGCTCAATATCACCAAGGATTATTTCTTAAAGGAACAGAATGTCACTTTATCGGAGTTTTAAGATGCAAACCAAATGTATTCCCACTGCTGTGAAACAAAACAATCCAGGTGATTGTAAAACCAAGAAAGGAACACAAGAACACCCCACATTTAGAACAAACACATATTTTCCAAACTCTGCCATTTATTTCTCTCTCTTTTTATTTTTGCCACAAACCCTTTCGACTTGATTGCTTATAGAATGAAGGTCGAAAGGAAAAACCCACTTCATTGTCCCATGGGGGGAAAAAAAAAACATTTGTCTCTAGGATCAATTGTACCGAACCTTACTAACCCCTGGCAAATCCTCCAATCTCCACAACATGCCTACACATAAGAACGAATGACCAAGTAATCCCTCATAATACAGACTCACAGTGAATTACTCAAATGTGGTTCGGTTTTTGTTGTTTCGTTTTGTTTTTGAGATGAGGTCTCATTATGAAGCTCAGGTGCCCTGGAACCTAAATTCTAAATCCTTCTGCCACCATGCCTCAGTTGTAGGCTGAGTTACCACTACATCCAACAATGGATTGAAAGTAGACACTCTCTCACATATGCACAAAGCACACCACTGATAAAAACCTCAGAGGTTTAGTCCTTTGCTATACTCTAAACATTCCAATTTTGGTTTATATAGAACAGCTCAGTACTGGAGGAGTATAACCCAAGATGAAGCATCAATACATGATGACATCCGGGACGGCTTTAGCCAGATGACATAAGGAGAGCAATTGGTGTACTCTAGCGCCCCCACAAGGCCATCTAGACATGACACCAGTAAATTAAAAAAAAAGAAAAAAAAGAAAACAAGCTGGGCATGGTGCACACTCCTTTAATCCCAGCACTCAGGCGGCCGAGGCAGGTAGATCTCTGTGAGTTTGAGGGCAGCCTAATCTACAGAGTGAGTTCCAGGACAGCCAGGGCTACCTAGAGAAAGACACAGCGACAAAAAAAAAAAAAAAAAAAAAAGAGTCATATCAATGTCAATTACATCAGGATATATCCCACTTACAGTTTATAGAAAACAAAAACAAATATAGAAACAGCAGCCCCTCACGCCAAAATTACATTTCCTCAGACACACGGCCATCATTGGGAAGCATAGGGGCTGCGTAAATGTATAACATTAAATAAATTAAATATACAGCCACAGTTTCTTGGGTATGATCCCACAGTCTTTCCAACTTTTTTTAAAGGATAATTTAGGAAAACATGGAATAAATTAGAAATACTCTCTTCAACATAGATAATAGGTTTCTTACAGCCCCAAAGTCAAAATGCAACAGATAACACAATTTCATAAAAACAGAATTTCATAGGACATCAGGTTTTCCAAGGTCTAAATGCTTCCTTCATTTGTCTCTATTCCTTCACCCCTGAATTAAATAGGTTTTCTTTTTCAAGTCAAGTGTTTTCTGGCAAAGTACCTTCAGGACACAAGGCTTAATCATTCATATATTCCACAATTCAAGACTCCATTTACTAGTTTAAAAGTCATCTTAGTCCCTCTCTTCAAGACTCCTCCATCTCACTTACAAGGATCATATCAAACACTAAAGAGTCCTCTCTGAGGGTAAAAGACTCTAGAAATCCAAACTTGACCTCTTGGAAAAAGCCTTACAAGACTCCCTTCCTATTCAGATACTTACTATTCTTATTATTTTCTAAATGTGATGGTTAAATAAAATCCAATGTAAATAATAGGCAGCAATTAAATAATTTTAAATAAATAAAGATATGTTGTCGGAGTTTTCAGATAATAAAGGTTTGTTTTTGCTGGTAAGTTCACATTACTTCTCTACCAGTCTCTACAAGGAATGGGCAACACTGCCCTCTAAAGGGACTGTAGTGTTCTGTCTCCTAGTTCATAGGGACAGCGTAACAAACTAAGTTTACAAGCACACAGCATAGTCTTTCTTTGGCTTCTGGGCCAGTCTTTCCTGGACTTCCTGTGAGAGACTCTGAAGGCCCCAAGGCCCTGGAGGGGCTTTGAACAACTGAAGGGAGTCAGGAGATAACTGCTTTTGCTTTTGGTTTTTGAGACGAGGGTCTCATAATCCTGGGTGGTCTTGAGTTTATTAAGTAGCTAAGAATGACCCTGAACTACTGGTCCCCCTGACCTCCATCTCCAAGTGCTGGCCTTTACAGGTATGCCCCACCACACCTGGATGGAGATGAACATTTGCTGCCGTCATTTCCAAACGTTTATGAGGCATCAGAATCAGCCAGAGGTGGGCCTCATATTTGCAGTTTCTGATTTCAGAAATCTGGGACCGAGCCCAACAGTTAACCCTTCCTGCCAACAGAGAGTCAGGAGCCAGGCCACATTTTGTAAGCTAGCCTCTGTGCTTTTCATTCTTGTCTCAGGGCATCACAACAGGGTGGCCTCTTATCACCATCTGTGTCACCGAACAAGCCAAGTCTCAGCAAGATAAGGTGGCTAAGTCACACGAAGGTGGGGGACAGAGCCTGTGATCAGTCCAAGACTGTTAAAGTCAAAGGTCGTTGCTCTCTCCTCTATGCTATAACGTCAGTCATTTAAAATTGTCTGGGACTTCATCTCGTCCTTCCCCCAGCTTCTTTATAGAAGTGAAGGAGGTGAGTGTGTTGGGATTCTTCAGGTGGCTTTCCCTCTCAGGGTGCCTAGAGGTGTGAATTTGAAGCCACGATGGAAAAGTTATGCAATAGTCAGGCTTGGTCTGTGAGTGGATAAACTGGCTGGGATGGGAAGAGCAGAGCAAGTCAGCTCTGCGGCCCAGTCTGGGTCTACAACCCCTACAAAGACAAGAAAGGTCACACACTCAATTGGGATTACACAAGTGAAAAGTCCTTCACACACACACAAGGAGCTAAGGACTGATGCCCTGCAAGAAGAGTTTCTGTCATCCTTTGCACTCCACCCATGTAGCGCTTCCCTGTGGATGCTAGGAATCTAGAACATTCCATCTAGGTAGAGGATGCTCTTAGAAAAATAACGCTGCATCCAGATCAGCGGAAATCCTGAGGTCCTGGCTACGGCCGGCCTTGGTGCAGAGCTGGACCCGGGACTCCAGCTGCTCACTAAGTTCATCCAGGGCGCCAGTGCAGGACTCCAGGCTCTCAGACAGTTTCTGAATCTTGGCCTTCAGCACGGCCTGGCTGACTTTGGTTGCCCCCTCGGCACGCCTGGGGATGAGGAAGCCACGTGAGCCGAAGAAGACGATGAAGTAGACAGAGTTGTAAAGAGCCATGGAGGCATCCCTCCCGCTCTGCAGCAGCTGGCGGTCCCCGCGCCCCTGCCACTGACAGAAGAACTCGAGGCAGCTCAGAAGCTCGCGCATCTGGTCCTGGCAGGTGGCAGCGATCTCCTGCACCCTCCGCACCTCCCGGGAATTGCAGAAGGTCAGAGAGAGGTCGGACGTGATGGTGACTGCCCCTCCGGCGGTGGCCACCCCTAAGCCCACAGCAGAAGCCACGAGCGAGGCTCCCAGGGTGACTGGGCTGAGTGACAACCCCACGATGGCTGCTAAGGCGCCAGCGGCGCTCAGAGAGCTGCCCGCCACGTTGGCCGCCAGGGAGCGCCTGCGTAAACGCTCGAGTCTCCGGGCCACTTCGCGCAGGCGCAGCACTTGGCTGTGCAGCCGCCCGCGGCGGTCCAGCAGCAGTCCTTGGAAGCGCCGCAGCGCATCCGCACCCTGCGGCTTCCAGGCCGTCCGCTTCTCCATGCCCTGTAGGGGACACAGATGTACAGTTAATCCGAGTCTCCGCACCCGTTGCTGCCCTAGGCTAGAGTTGGCCTGAGCACAAAAGAGAGTCCTCAAATAATTAATAGACCTTGTGCTGGGGTTGTTGCCTTAATGGTAGATCACTTAACTAGCATTCAACCCCCAGATTCAATCCGCAAGGTTGCCGAAATGAATACATGTATAAATAAACCACTCAGGACTGGGAGCAGGGAGGTAGGGTACCACTGGGTCATGTGTCAAGTTTTCAAAGGCTGGCTCTGGAGCCTGGGACAAGTCACACAAGGTGTCAGAACCCATTAACTGTGCATGCAAATAGAGATTATGCTGCCTTCTGCTTTTTTTCCCCGGGGAACAGAATCTATGGACATCGTCCTCTGGCAAATAAGGTTTAAACGGGAACGTGGAGACTATTAGGAAGCTGCTCTAGGAAAATGCTCTGAAAACAGAGACGTTGCTGTGTTTTCTCCAACCCCTGGCAAACAAGGCCCAATAAAAAGAAAACACCTTAAAAGTGGCAAACCGTGCATGTAACAAAAGATTTTCATTATGTGGAGACTTGTGTCCTAGGGACTCAAGGTACTTGTCTCTCATTTTTCCTTTCTCTTCTCTTTCTCCCTCCCTCCCTCCCTTCCTTAACTCCCCCTTCCCCTTCTCTAATCCTAGCACTTGAGAGGCAGAGGCAGGATCATTGAGTGTTGAAGGCCAACTCCGTCTAAATATTGAGTTCTAGGCTATCCAAGGCTACAAGAACTTGTCTCAAGGCAAAAAAAAGGAAAGATGCTAGCAACTCACCTGAGGCTTCCTTTGATCCAGTTTGAATTGAAGCCAATAAAAGGCAACTAAGGAGGAAAGCTGAACATGCCAGGCTCATCTGTAAAAGGCCGTCTGTCCTGGTAACCAGAGAGCCCCATTTTCACATACATCGTACTTTCCACCAGCCAGAGCTCCTTAAAGGTGTCAAATAACTCACAGAAAGAACATATCAAACCTGAACCAAGCAGGGCGGAAGTTATTAAAGTTTTGATCTCTCTCCATTTGCTTTTGTGTGTGTGTGTGTGGTTTTTTTTTTTTTTTTTTTTAAGACAGGCTCTTACATACTCCAAGTTGGCCTCAAACGCCTGATTCTCCAGCCTCCACCTCCTGAGTTCTAGAACTCCAGGCTTGCATCAGCAGGCACAGCCAGAGCTCACTGGCTTCAGTTAAGATGAAAGCTTTTAGAGACGGGCTCCCAACGGAGCTGATGCTTCTCACACTGGTCTCCTGACTCATAGGTACTGAGATAGATGCTATCGTTCCTTGTTGACCTCCATGATCTATCTGACCAGTAAGAAGTTTTCAGGTATCAAGAATGAATGAGAAAAAGTCACCTCAAACACATGATGGCCCAAGAGTTGACCCTGATGTCACCAATCCCATTATAGGCGCTTTCCTTGGACTCCCCACTTACCCTTCACTCTGGCCTCCAGGAAGAAAAGTGGGAGACTGTTTCTGGATGAGCGTGCTTTATAGTTCGCAGGAGCCAATGACGGCTCTGGGAAAGCCTTGTCTCATTCTGAGAAGCTGCCGTTTCCTGCCCTGACCCCTGCTGCCTTCTGCCAGGATATGACATGCTGGAAAAAGAGACGCTGGCAAAGCACGTCCCACATTTAGGAAATGAACATTGTGTGTTCGCTTTCCCTCCAAACGCAGGAAGAGAACCACAGGCTCTTCCCCAACTTGAAACAAGTGCTGTCATCTCCCAGTGGGGATACCCTGCCTTTCCTCTCCTGAGAATAGCTACTGACGCCATCGGGGGAGGCTTTCCCACATGCCCCAGGCTGCCCAATTATAGTGTTTCTTTGAGAGGACTCCATCAGAGAATCATTTTTTAAAAAAGAAATTAGGAGGGACCGGAAAACTCAATTATGATCGATACAGCCACTTATGGTCCATTTCAAAGAGCTCTGTGGGTCTGTGAGTAAATGAAACATGTGACCCATGAAGGGAGGGCAGTCAGCACCAAGGAGCGCCTAAGATGTAAGGCCACGCCCACAGGAAGTGCTGCGTGCCGTTTAGGGCATCTCCAGCTGTGGAGAAGACATAGGAGGTCTCAGAAAGGGCATACTGCGGGGCCAAGTGCGTCAGAAAAATCACTGGGGTCAAGCTGCACACCGAGCTAATTATACTCTTTCCACGGCAGTGAGGAGATGATGGCTTCCGGGGTTTTCATGTGAAGCATGGGCTGTAGCTTACATCATGGTTAAATAAGAGGATTCTATGTTCAGGTTCCGCAGCAGGGTCTGAAAAACAATTATATATTACAGAGAGTGCACGCGGGGAAAGGAGTGCAGCTTCTTTCTCTGCATTTACCCAAACCAGATCATGGAGCGCCACCATAGCTATCCCTGAAGCAGTCAGGAGTGGCTGGAGCTTAGCCGAGGAAACCCAGTCACACCAAAGGTCCCACCCCCGACCCCAATACAAGATCCTTTGTCTGACACTGTCGACAAAGGCCAAACTGGCTTTCACTTAAATGATTCATGTCTCCAGCTGGAGGTGCAGAGGCCCTGGATTCTACCTCCAGCACCCAGAAACCCATCATGGTGGCCCACACCTGTAATTCCAGCACCAGAAAGTAAAAGCTTGAGGGTTAGTCATTCAAGGTCATCCTCAGATTCATAGTAGTTGGAATCCAGCCTGGGCTACATGAGACTCAGTTTCCAAAACAAAACAAAAAAAAACCCTTATTCATCTGGAGTCTTTTGCTTTGTTTCGATGAAATTTGTCTCACTATGGGGTCCTGCCTAGCCTAGAACTCATTAAGTAGACCAGGCTGGCCTTGAACTTGCCTCTTGCCTCTGCCTCATTTGGAAAGTCTCAACAGCTCTATCGTCGTAGAACATGATTAAGCCCTTACTTTTATATTGATAACCTGTCTTTATCAGAACAGTGCCACCTGCAGCACAGCCTGCCGCCCTTGAACGTGATCAGTGAGAATTTAGTTCACGTCCAAGTATTCTGCTTATAGCTCCTACAGAATAAACGTAACCAAGCAGAACGGCCACAGCGTCTACTTGTATTCTTGAGATAAGAGGCAAAACGGCTGGACTTGGTGGCACAGGCCTTCATCCCAGCACCAGGAAAGATGAAGCATCACAGTTTGCTCAAGGTTAACCCCGGGCTGCACAGTGAAACCTGGAAGCACAGGGACCAATCCTCAGGACCTACATTAAAAACTGCCAAGTGTGATGTCACTGGTCAGGCAGCCTAGCCTACATCACAAGCACTATCTACTCCAGCAAAAAGGCAACCAGCACATAAGGAACAACACTCAAAGCTGTTCTTTTATCCCCACATACTAAGTTCCAGGCCAGCGAGGACTACACAAAGAGACACTAGCACCACCACCATCACCACCACCACTTCTTCTTCTTCTTCTTCTTCTTCTTCTTCTTCTTCTTCTTCTTCTTCTTCTTCTTCTCTATCTCTCTCTCTCTCTCTCTCTCTCTCTCTCTCTCTCTCTCTCTCTCGTCTCCATTCTCGGCCCATAGGCTAACCTGTGGGGACATTTTCTTGTTTAGTGATTAATGTAGATGGGCCCAGCACACTGTTGGTAGGTGCCATTCTTGTGCAGGTACCTGAGCCTGGAGTGTGTGAGAAAGAAAAGTAGCAAGTAGGGAAAGCCAGACCAGTAATCCTCGGTCCTCTGTGGCCACTACATCAGGTCCTGCCTTGGGTTCCTGCCCTGACATTCCTGGACGGCAGAATATATGACATAACTCTTTCTTCCTCAAGTTGCTTTCGGCCATGGTGCCTTCATCAACAGCGATAGAAACCCCATCTAAGACATTCATGTACACAGGAGTGCACACACAAATCACAGTGCTGGAACACATCTGTGGTTGTACACTCAGGAGGCAGAGGCAGGAGAATATCAAATTTGAGACCATTCTGGTTTCATAGTAAGATTTGGTGGGGTGGGAGGAGGAGGAAAAGGAAGAGGAGAAATGTCTGTCCCTATTTTCACAACAATGGTAATGAGAAGTTGACACTAAGTAGCTCTTTGGAATATTCTGCTGGGTGGTAACATAGAGTACTTATTCTGAAGACTTAAAAATGTTTTGAGAGGAAAGAGAGCAAGAGAGGGAGAGAGCAAGTTAGAGAGCAAGAGAGAGAGGAGAGAGAGACTTGTGCATATGAGCACAGTGTCCTTAGAATCCAGAAGAGGGTAGCCTCCCTCTGGAACTAAACATAGAGGCTGCTATAGACGCCTAGGGGGATGCTGCAGGCCACATCCAGGTCAGGACGTGCTCTTAACCACTGTGTTATCCCTGCCCAGCCCCTGAAAACTGTTTGTGATATTTTTGTTTTGTTGTTTTCTGAGATGAGGACTCACTGTGAAGCCCTGTCTGGCCTCAGAGATCTGCCTGCCTCTGCCTCTGCCTCCACTAAAACTAAAGATGTGAGGCACTGTGGTCAACTTTTGCTTTGTTTTTTTTTTTTTTTCCTTTTCTTTTTTCTTTCTTTTTTTTTTTTTTTAGACCAGATCTTAAGCAACTCAGGCCAACTTTAAACTCATTGTGTAGCAGAGGTAACCTTGAAATCCTGATCCTCCTGCCTCCATCTAAGTGCTTGGATTACACGCGCGTGCCACCACATCAACTTCAGTGGAATACGGTGACAGAAAGATGAGATCTCAACTATTATTGTCGTAAATGGATGGAACCCTACAGGTTCCAAAGCACACAGACAACTCCAAACTGAAGTCACTTCCATTATTTTTTCCAGATTGGGTTATGATCTTTATTACTGTGCACACATCCTTAAACGCCAGTCTGTGTTCTTTTTCCCACTTAACATTCCTGCCAGTACATAACTCTCCATGTTGACAGTTCTTACCTCTGTCATTTTTAATAGCTATATAATAATCTCATTGTTTGCTCAGTCACTTCCCTGTTAGACTCTTGGACTGCGTCCAGCTTTTCAGTGTTATAACTACAGTTGCCAGGACATCTGTGTACATTTTCCTCTTCGGATCTCACCCCTCTGGGGGAGTGAGTATTCACAAATGGGAAAGCAGTAAGTGGGGGAGAGTGGATGCCTGTCACATGTTATTCTATTTCTGTTCAAAAGAGCCAATCACGGTGTGATCGCCTTGTAAGACCAACAGCCAGAGGCTTTGACACAGCTCGGGAGTTTTCTTTTGTTGATGTTTGATTCGCTTTCTTTCAGCTCCACTACCGTGGATAGAGCACCTTCTGTAGGCCAGGCATCATTCTAGGTTCCAGGTTGGAAGTGATGTGAGCTATGACCCCTGACCTCAGCAGATGGTACTCTGTTGAAAGAGAAAGACACAGAACAGACCTTTCCAATTTGGCATGGAACGTCCCAGAGATGTGTGCAGGAGCCAAAGAAAAATGGAGAAAGTACACACTTAAGAAGTGCTGGAAAGACAGTCTAGAAGTACTGGTACAGAGTTGAGATTGTGGACAGAAAGTAGTGGGGCCAGCTGCTGCAGGGACAAAACAGAGGCCCAGAGGAGAGTCCAGGATGCGTGATGCCTCAGGCAGTTAAATCCTGCTGAGCACAGAGGAGGGCTGGGAGTGGAAAGAGACTGGTGGTATCTACCCAGCAGTGCTGATTGACAGGTGCCTTGTGGGGTGAAGAGCCGGCACCAAAGGTGATTCAGCTGTGGCCTTGAGTTGGCTTTGACGTCACTGTCAGCTGTGTAGAGGGTGGCTCTCTTAATTAAGTACATAGCTAAAAGCCAGGAGATAAGTTAGAAGCATATTGAAGCAGCTGGGAGAGATTATCTGGGATTGCATAGTGTTGATAGGATGGGCAGAAGGGATAAAGTGCCATCTGTGCTTCAGGTCAGGTATGGTGGCACACACTTGTCATTCAGGACTTGAGAGGTGGAAGCAGATGGATCAGGAGCTCAAAGTCTTCCTCAAGAAACACATATCCCCCACACCCGCAGCCCTCCCCCACACCCACACACAACATACATACACAACACATACACACACACACTCATACCCACACACAACACAGACAACACATACACAACACACATAGAAATGCACACATATATACACACACGCCACACACATACACAACACATACACAACACACATAGACACACACACATAGACACACACATATATAACAAACACAACATACACACATATGTGGGGCAGTGGGCCATGCCAGGAAACTTGCTAAGGTTGAGTAGGTTTGGAAACCCCAGCACCCACCTGAGGATGGTAGGAGTTTCCCTACTCCCGACTAGATTCCTGGCCTGGAAAATGTGACCACAGCTCCCCACATAAGGAATGTGACTAGTGGTCACATAGCACAGAGCACGGAGTTCTCCATGCTAATGAGGTATCTAGATTGGTCCTGAGGGTTTAGCCAATGAGCTTCTCTTCCAGAACATTCCTTCCTTCAAAAGGTATTTAATCTGTGGTCCACCCTGAAGAAGTTATAGACACCCTTTTTCCACAATGAACAGTGAATAAAAAACATTCACTCTCATCAAGAACCACCACCATAGGGAGCATGAAGGAAGCCTTCATCTACAGAGTTGCCCTGAGTTAAACCAGAGTTGCTGCTCCTCCAGCCAGGCTCATCCTCACAGGCTCTCAGGCCCTCTCCTTCCTGACTCCTCCTCGATTGAGTTCCAGCTTCTGGAAGTCAGGGAACCCCAGCTTCATCCTCAGCCTGTGCTGTTTCTCCCTCAAGCTGAGGCCCCCATCATAGGCTACATTCTCCCACCTCCAGAGTGGTGCATCGGCTTCCTGAAAGCCCATCACTCGATGGTGGTGTAGGGTAACATGCAGTCTAGCATTCTGTATTTCATCTGCCTGACAGGAGTTCCCACACCCCTGCAGTGAGGCAGAATGCAGAACCACACACATTCACACATATCTAGACAACCCACACACACATAGATACACACATGAACACCCACATACAACACCTACACACCACACGCATACACCACATACACATCAACATGCACACCAACACATCACACACATACACAAGTACAACACACACACCTACACACCACATACATACACACCCATACACACATATAACATACACATAACATGCACACACATATATATGTATATACACATACAACACACACAGATACACACACTCACACACACCTGCACACATAAAATACTCCCATACAACGCCTATACAACACACACATAAACAAACATATGTGCACACAACACACAATACAACATACTAAGTCACCAACACATATACATACATTCATATACACCCATACCACATGTACACACACTAAACACACACATTCACAAACACATAGAACATACACACACACACATTTACACACATGCACATGCACGTACACACCACACACAAACACACTCACATAGACTTGCAACACACATGCACACACACAACAAACACATGTATACAAATATATTTCAGAAGCAAAATGGACTAATCAGGACTGGGGGTGTAACTCAGTAGAGTGATTGTCTAAAATGCATGAAGGCCAGATCCTACCTGCCTCACGGAACATACTAGCCATGATGCATACCTGCAACCCTCGAAGTGGAGAGGTGCAGGAAGAAGGATCAGAATTTCAAGGTCATCTCTGGTATATAATGAATTTGAGGCTAGCCTGGGACACATGAGAACCTGTCCCCTTGCCCCGTTCTTATTTTTTAGTTAATCTCATTTAGATTATATTTAAAGCTTGTGTTCAGATGTAGCAGCCATCTACTTACATTGTGTTGGTCAATCAAGCACAAATAAAACATGAAAGGTACAGGAAACATCTTCCTCCCATGGGGAGCGGTAAACACAAGAAGCTCCTCTGCAGAGTGCCTGCCTGGCACACAACAATTCCAGAATGAGCAAGCGCACTACCACTGTCGTGTGCATTCACTTCCTCCTCAGGCATTGCTTTAGAATCTCTGCTGTCATCTGGACGGAGCAAGGATCTCAGTCTGGCTTAGAAAAGTGAGGGACTGCTTGTGTCTAAGGGAGTATTCAGAAATGGAAAAGCACCTGTGTGGTGGCACACTCCTTTAGTCCCAGCACTTGGAAGGCAGAGGTAAGAGAATCTCTGTGAGTTCAAGACCAGACTGATCTACAGAGCAAATTCCAGGGCAGTCAGAGCTATACAGAGAGACCATGTCTCACAGCAAAACAAACATGCATGCTCACATGTACACAGAAAGGGGGGAGGGGGAGGAGAGAGGGGAAAATACGAGAGGGAGAGGAAGGGGATGGAAGGGGGAGGGGGATAGAAGGGGGAGGGGGATAGAAGGGGGAGGGGGAGGGGAGGGGAGGGGGAGGGGAGGGGAGGGGGAGGGGAGGGGGAGGAGAGGGGAGGGAGAGAGAGGGAGAGGGAGAAAGGAAAAACACCAGAGTTGTGGAGAATGCAAAAGCTGTAAGAGCCTGTTAAGGGTCTGCTGAGCAGCTGTTGGTCTGTCTCGTCCAAGAATCAGTCCAAGAATCCAAGCTCTTGGAGTGGCCACTGGGTCTAGTGTCCATCTAATAGCTGTGCTGGGCAGGGTGAGGTAGAAAATTATAGTGAGGATATGTTATTAGAGAAAGGCAAACTGACAATTACAGAAAATATCTGTACTAGATTGGTTCTAATGCTATTTGTGTTAATTTGGCTCCTGAAATCACAGGGGAACCTGCACATCTTCGCTGAGAGTCCCTGCCCCCAGTTGGCTCTGACTAGGAAATAAAGTTGCCAGCGGCTAATGGCTGGGCAGGGAAACAGAGGCAGGACTTTTAGGATTCCTGGGCAAGAAACAGCAGAAAAAAGAGGAAAAGGGGATTCAGCCATGAAAAGGGTTTCATGGGCAGCAGGGTCCAGGGCAACAGAGATGAAATATAGATTTAGTAAGTATTAACTCAGGAATATCAGAGGGGAGAGTGTGTTAGCCACGTGGAGTTATGGAGTGGACCAGCCATTGAGCTGTTTAAGGCATATTAAAAAAAATAAAGTGTGTGTGTGTGTGTGTGTGTGTGTGTGTGTGTGTCTTTCCATCTGGGAACCAGAACACTGGGCAGGGGGCGAGGAGCTGCACGCGTACCCACCGAGAGTTTAAAGAGGTTTAACTATTTACCACTACAAATATCCAGTGTTATTTAACCTGAGTTCGTTCACCTTGATCTCACCCAATTCTCCTCCCAACTGATACCATTTTCATCACTTTTTACATAAAAATGCTTTGTATACATTTTATTGTCTGATATTGGTTTGTTACAATTATTTGATTAATCAGTTTATGTTTATATTGTTTTGAAGATTTGTTTTTTATGTTTTATTTTTTGTCTTCTTTTTTAAAGATTGATGATTTTTTTTTAAAAATTTTATATTATGTGCATATGTGTGCATGTGCGGGTATGTGTGTGTGAGTACAGGTTCCTGTGGAGTCCAGAAGAGGTCATTGGATTCCCTGGAGCTGAAGTCAGAGACCATTGTCGGTCACGTGACATGGGTACTGAGAACCAGACTTACTTAGGTCCTCTAAAAGAGTTGTGCTTGCTCTTAACTGTGGCACCATCTTTCTAGGCCCTAGTTTTGGTTTGGTTTGGTTTTGACAAAAGATCTCATGTTGCTCAGGTTGGTCTTGAACTCAGAATATAGCCAAGAAATACCACAAACTCCTCATTTTATCCAATGCTGATGACCAAATCCAGGACCTCCTATGTGATACAAAAACACTCTACCACCAGAGCTACAGCCACAGCCCTTAATAATGGGTTTTGGAGACAGCGTTTTGCTATGAAGCGGTCACTCTGGGCAATGGCTCTGCCTCCACCTCCGGAGCACGGGGATTATAGGCATGGACCACCAAGCCTGCACAACTTACCTGTGTTAAATTCTGTGCTGTAGTTTTGAAAACAATTTGCTTCAGAGCCATGGTCGGTGGTACACAGCTGTAATTCCAGCACTCAGATGGCTTCAACAGGAGAATAACCAGGAGTTGAGGGCAAGCATAGGCTATGGGGTCATCTCAAAAGAGCACAAAGCAAACAAAACATGGCAGGATTTATAGTTTCAAAGCGAGAGCGGACCATCATTAAGGTGTGAACGTGTGTGTGTGTGTGTGTGTGTGTGTGTGTGTGTGTGTGTGCATCTTACTGTTTCTTTTGGGGAAATCTGACCCCCAGGGTAATTCAGTTGCCCCAGGCTCCTTAATGTAACCAAGAGACGCAGTTTACGTTTTACCTCCCTCCTTCCTCCTCCCAGGAGTGCACACCTGCACAGAACACCTGGGATGCTGTCAGGGAAACACACACTCTATCATGAGGAGACCTGCATGCCCCATGGGCCGACCTGCAGAGTATGAAGTTTGCCACACCCCCTTTCCTGAGGTGCCAGAAAGACTGCAGCTCAGAGCACAGCCCTCCAGTGCCCATAAAGAGCCTCTTATCTCCTGGGACACAAGGAAGCAATTAATTTTGTCTCCTGGTTTCCCAGACTTAGTAATTACCTTGCAAGTTCTCAGACACATACACTGCTCCTGGATTGTATAACACCTGCTCGTCTTGCATCTACAGAGTCATAAGAGATCTTAAGCTTTCCCTCGACTCGTGGACCCTTTAAATAGTTTCATTTCTTGCATGTCTCCTAGGGGCAAGATAACGTTGGATACTGGTTTCCTACTGTAACTATGTTAAACCTATTATTTTGTGAACAAGGTCTCACTATGTGAACTTTTTTTTTTTTTAATACTGGAATTCATTTGCTTTTCTTATGTGTATGTGTAGGAGGAGTTCGGGGTTGGTTGGTTTTTGGTTTATGTATTTTATTTTTTGAGAGAGGGTCTCTGGTAGCCCAGATTGGCCCCAGGCTGGTGTCCAACTCCCTGGGTAGATGAAAAGGACCTTCAGCTCCTGACCCTGCTGCCTCTACCTCCTGAGTGCTAGAATGACAGGCATGTACATATTTATAAAGCGCTGGGGTGGAGCCCAGAGCCATATGCCTGCCAGGTCATTGTTATGTTGTGGGTTTGTCTTTTTCCTACCTGTTATCTCTTTGGTTTCACCCCTTCTAAACACCAGATAGGAGAGAAACAAGGAGAGAGGGGAGAGAGGATATTAGGAAAATCTCTGAATCAAAATTTTTTCCTTTTCTTTCTTTTTTTTTTTCCTTTTGTTTCTTTTTTGACCATGGCTGCTCACAAACCACAACTGGTCTCCCTAAATGACCAATGGGGCTCTAGCCCTGTTTATAGAGGGCTGTAGCCCTCTGAAACGTTTCCAGAATTCCAAATCTCACACAATCGCAGAAACTGTCTACAGCAGGCAAAACCACGCCTCTGCTAGAGCACAAGGCAAATCATAGACAGCTGCTGTGGATGGTCCGAAGCAGCCCTACATCCCACACCCGGAATTAAAACAAAAGCACACTCACATAATATTTCTCTACCACACATAATAATACTTCTATTGCATCCACAGACCTGTCTGTTTTGTTTGTTTGCTTTTTTTACAGACAGAGTCTTCTATAACCTGGGCTGGGCTGGAGCTTGCTATGTAGCCAAGAATGACCCCCGAACTCCTGGTCTTCCTTCCTCCAAAGCTGAAAGGACAGCAGGATACCATGGTGCCTAAACTGTCCTTTGCTTCTCTCTGTGCAGTGTGTGTGTGTTTATGTGTGTGTGTGTTATTGTGTGTGTGTGGTGTGGTGTGTGTGTGGTGTGTGTGGTGTGTGTGTGATGTGTGTGTGGGGTGTGTGTGTGTGTGTGGTGTGTGGTGTGTGTGTGTGTGTGGTGTGTGTGTGTGTGTGTGTGTGTGGTATTTAGCTTCACCTGCAGCTAAAGTTAGTGGCAGTTGTGAAACACCTAACATGGTTCTCAGTAAGAGCAGCAAGGATCCTAACTGCTGAGTCAGCTCTCCAAGCCCTTTTCCCTGCTTTTTTGAAACAGAATCTCTCACAAATCCCAGGCTATCCTCAAACTCACTAAGTAGTAGAGTGTGGCCTTGAACGTCAGATCCTCCTGCCTCCACCTCCCAAGTATTGGAACCACAGATATGTACCACCAAACCCTGCTTATGCAGAGCTGGGTAGCAAGCCCAGGGCTTCATGCGTGCTAGGATTAACACTCTGCTAAGTCAACTACATCCTCAGCCCCCTGGGGTTTTTTGTTTTACATCCAGAAAAATGCCATCTCTAGCATGAGGAGGGGTGCTGCTGCCTCTGAAACATTTGGACCAATCCCCAGAGGAGAGGTCTCAAGGCATCGGCACTGCGACTCCCGCTCTTTTCTATCTGGCCCTACCCTCCTATTCTTTTGTCCTGTGCTACACTTCAGATTGCTATTTTGTACTGAACATACTTCCCTTTTCTCATATTGAAAGATGACATTGTGGTCAAAAACAAACAAATGACAATCATAAAAATGAAGGTGGGGGAAAAATAAAGACATTCGAAATAAAGTTTCCTCTGTGTTTCCCTTTTAGAGGCAGTGTTGGGGTTGACAGTCTTCTGTGTGTTTCTTATAAGACATTTCTGATGACTTTAATCCTGTTTCCCTCTCTATCTGTCTAGTGTTTAGTGTGTTACCCAGACTGGCTTTTAACTACTGGGTTTAAATAATCCCCCTGCTTCATCCTCTGATTATAGTATGTAACTGTAGCAAGTAACATTTTAAATACAGGGAGGGGCTGGATAGATGGCTCAGTGGTTAAGAGCACTGGCTGCTCTTACAGAAAACCTTGGTTCACATCCCAGCCCACAGTGAATGGCTCACAACCATCCCTGACTCTAGTCCCAGGGGACCTGATGCCCCTCTTCTGGGCTCACAAACACAGAACTGTACACATACAATGCCATGACATACATGCAGGCAAAACCACCCATAGACATAAAATAAAAATAAAAGATTATATTTTTAAATAAATAAAAATGTAGAGTTTCTTTTTACACTTATTTTGATTGTTGGTGTTGGACACGCCAGGATGTGAGAGGAGGTCAGAGGTCAACCTGCACCTTGTGGGAGTTGGTTCTTTCCTTTTTTCCACTCGGGTTCATGGGATCAAACTCCGGTCATTAGGCTTGGCAGCAAGCACGTTTACCCAATGAGTCATCACACCAAAGCCATACGTATGTGTATTTCAAATATGGGTTATAATTCATTTGTCCAATCCTTTACTGAGAAACAAATACCATATTTTCAATTGATTTGTTATAATGACAGTTTATTGAATATCCTTTTGTGTGGAAATTTAAAAGTATTTCTTTTTTAAAATGTATTTCTTGCCGGGCGGTGGTGGTGCACGCCTTTAATCCCAGCACTTGGGAGGCAGAGGCAGGTGGATTTCTGAGTTCGAGGCCAGCCTGGTCTACAAAGTGAGTTCCAGGACAGCCAGGACTACACAGAGAAACCCTGTCTTAAAAAACCAAAAAAAAAGAAAATTATTTCTTTTTATCTTATGTGTATGAGTGTCTTGCCTGAGTGAGGGATGTACATTATATGTCTGTCTGTCTGTCTCTGTCTCTCTCTCTCTCTCCCTCTCTCTCTCTCTCTTTCCCTTCCTCCCTCCCCCCCTTTCAGAGAGAGACAGAGATGTCTGATGTCCAAGAAAATCAAAAGATGATGCTGGCTCCAAGCTTGTTAGGATTATATAGCAACGCCTAGGCTTAAAATAACCACACACACACACACACACACACACACACACACACAAACACACACACACAGGGAAAGACAAGAATACAGACAGATGGTAGGTAGATAGATAGATAGATAGATAGTGTGTTCTAAAGTTTAAAATTGATAATTTTTTTCTTTACTTGCTCAATAGAGATTCAACAATTCAACAATTTCCTGTCCTGGGGACACAGAACTAATGGGGAGGGAACATGCTACAGCTACAGCCAAACATTCACATTTAAGCCATTAATCCAAAAGAAACCATGGATATTTTTAACCCCCAAATAAGTGTGTCTTTATGAGAGTTTCTGGATCTTACTGCTATTCAGACAGTGTAATCCTTCAATCAGCTTTCTGTCAAGGAAGAGAACAATCACTAACTGTTTGGGCTAATCTGACCAGAAAAGTTCCAGTAGTTTCTAAGTGTGTTGGATTAAGCACATGATTAAAAATACAATCCAAAGGCTATCCTGATGATAAGTTTTACAGAGGGTTCACATGATAGACAGCTTCTGTTTGGTACCCGGATGCCGGGACATTCGCCGCCATAGTTCCCCCTTTGTGTTTAGATGTTTGGTGTCTCAGAAGTACCTTCCAAAGGGACTGGATGAGGTTGCTTCTTTCAACGTTTTGTTTATAAGAAATGAATCTAAAATCCTATCGTTAGGAATATGGGTCAGGGGAGCAGCCATGACGTGAGCTGTTGTTTAGTGTGTGTGTGTGTGTGTGTGTGTGTGTGTGTGTGTGTGTGCAGGTGCACATGCTCCATCCAGTCCACCACAGCAGGAGGTCAAAGTGGCAGGAAATTTAACAAACACGAAAGCTTATGTTTGGGAAGATGAAAAAGTTGTAAGGACTGGGCTGGAAATGTGTCTCAGGTGGTAGAGCACTTGCCTAGAATACACAAAGCTGGGGGCTGATTTCCCAGCACCACCTAAAGCTGGGGGAGGGGAGTGTGCACCTGGAACCAGAGCACCCTGGAAGGAAAACCAGAGGATCTCTAGCTCAGGGGCATCCTTGGCTACATTCAAAAATTAAGTTAAATTAAAGAAAAAGAGGCCATGAATTTGAGAGAGAGTAAGCAGAGTAACATCGGAGGTTTTGGAGGGTGTAAATAAAAGGGGAAAATTAGGTAATAATTTTAATTTAAAAAAACAAATTATTAAATAAATAAATATGTTCCCCAAAAAAGTTGAGGGCTAGAGAGATGGCTCAGCGTGTAAGAACACTCACTGCTCTTCCAGAGGACCTGGGCTTGGTTGCCCTCTTCTGGTGTTTCTAAAGACAGCTACAGTGTACTCATATACATTAAATATATATATATATATATATATATTTAAAAGTTCAGGTAGCTCAAGAGTGTTTAACTTCCACCCAGAAATGCCAAGCCATGCCAACACATCAAATACCTCACTCTTCAAGATTCATAGCTCATTTGTTCGTGGATCCAAGGGAAGCTCTACTTCCTGCTTCTTCCTGAAGGACATATGGATTTCTCAGAATATTTCCTCCTCTGGCCGGGCACTTCTACTAGTTGCAGACGACTAGTCTTGCCTCAAAGTCATCTTTGCAGCTTGGCTTGTTTGAAAGTGACTCTGGAGCAGTTCTTACTGCTTGGGAAGGAGTAACTTAGTGAATCTGGTCAGTTTCGGGGACTTCCTGAAGCTATTTTGAGTTGTTTTCTTCCTGTCTTAAGGAAGCCTTTGATACCCTCCACCCAACCATCTTGTCTGAAAATACCCTGATGCTTCACCATCCTTTGTATATCCTAAGTCTTAAGAAGTTTCCCTCCAAAATGGAAGGCTTTAACTGGGAGGAAATTACTACATAATAGGCCAGAGACTGTCGTCTGGTGTCCCGCTCACTCTCTGTCTTTATGTCTCTCTCCAAACATGTAGCTTATTATCTTCCAGGTTGGCCAGGCAGCCAGTGAACCCCAGAAATCTTCCTGTCTGTCTCCCATCCAGTGCTGGGGTTACAGATGCACATGGCCACAGCTAGCTTTTGTGTAGGTGCTGAGAATCCAGACTCTGCTCCTCACCGGTGTGCAGCAAATACTCTTTCAATTGTGAGCTATGTTTCCAGCTCTCATTCATTTATTGCCCATTTTTATTATAAGTATCCATGCGGTTCACGTAGCCTCACAGAAGACCAGCACTGAGATAAACATGACAAAATCACACGACTTTCTATGTCATACATAAAGAAACATCAACAACACAATGTTAATTGTGTTGAGAAAAACCGAGCTTTAACACAGTTGCTCTTTCTAAGAGTGCAGAGGAAAGGGACAGGTATCAGCTCAAAATACCTCAAGATCAAGTTCTCAGCACAAAGGAGATTTAGTTGCCTCAAAGGGACAGAGGGCAGAGAATAAGAGGCAAAGACAGGAGATAAAGAAGAAGGGGAAGGGGAAAAACAGTGAGGGGGGGAAGGGGTATATATCCCCTGCCAGGGGACTGGGGACAAGAAGGACTGCCTCTGGATAGAGGGGAGACATCCTTGCCCTTCCCCTCTTTCTTGTTAAAAACTGTTAGATTAAGTTCCTAAACCTAACCACCAAGGCCTGTTCCCCTAGTTGGCTACTTCCTCCTCCTGAGACTGACTACCAAGCTCCAGCTATCAAAGTACTGAAGACCAGCAATCAGAAGCCCCTTTTGGCTCCCCCAATTAATATGCCCAATTAAATTTAGACACCTCATCCTAACAGGGGGTTTTCCTCATTACTTTGATATAAACTGTCATTTGCCTATGGCCCACATCTGTCTCCTTTCTATCCAGAAGCAGTCCTTTGACCCCCTGGGGACAAATATCCCATCCCCCTGCCTCCCTCATTTTCTATGTCCTGTCTCTGTCTCTTATTCCCTGCCCTTTTCCCCTCTGGGACCAATATGTGCTGAGAACTTGGTACATATCTTTAATATGAGCATTCTGGAGGCAGAGGCAGGCAGATCTCTGTAAGTTCTATGCTAAAATGGTCTACAGACCAAGTTCCAAACCAACCAGGGATACATAGTGAGTGAGACCCTGTCTCAAGCAAAGAAACAAAGCCACGATTCCTAGAAAGGAGCTCAAGCAAAATCACCTATGTAGGAGGGATGGGGGTGGGGTGGGGATGGTTCAACAGTTAGAAGCCCTTGCTCCTCACTGAGGACAAGAGTTTGTATCTCAGCCAGTCACTGCAACAATCAGTAACTCCAGTGACCCATGCATGCACAGGCACATAACACACACACATACACACACACACACAACACACACAACACACACAAATAAATAAAATTAAATGTTACTATATAACTTAATTTTTTTCTTTCAAATCACATACACAGATCCAAGGGGCCTAGCAATAACGGCTCATGCTTGTAATCCAAGAACTAGGGAAAGAAAAGCAGGAGAATTTCTATAAATGGGAGACCAGCATGGGCCACGCCCACAGAATCTCTATCACTCTGTCAAAGTCAGTAGCAGAACCTGTGTCCTCGCCAACATGCTGGCTGAGGAGCTTCCTGAACGTGTTGCCTATGGATGCAAATCTAGTTCATGGAGCTATCCTGAGTAAGTTAATTCCAGGACTGTGGCATCGTGCATGTTTCTCTGGGAAAGATCCACCAGAGTATGTGAGAGGCTGTCTTCCTGCCACGTTCAGAAATGTCCAGCGCAGCAACCCCCCATCAGCCCAGCTCATCTGAGGACCTGTTCTTTCCCATACATCCTTTCAAGGTCCCTGTGAGATCCCAGGTGTCTGTACCACCCGGCTGCAGCCGGCAGCCCACCAGTCCCAAGTATCCTCCTGGCTCTGCCCTACACTGTGGTGGGGTTACTGGTGTACCCTGCCACACGTGGCTTTCTAAGTGGAAGCTAGAGATTCGAACTCTGGTCTTCACAATTGCACAGCAAAAGCTCTTACCCACTGAGCCATCTCCCCAGCCCCCACAAGGCAGTGATCTTTGAGCCTTGTGAATTCAAATTTAATTCATCTACCCTTCCCTCCTCTGCCCTTGAGGGTAACTCATAACAACATAAAAAAAAAAAAAATTAAAACAAGGGCTGCATGCTTGCTTACCTAGACCTAGCACTAACTCATTGGAAGCGAATCTCTTGAGATTGCTCTGTGGTCCATGAAGAGCCAAGCTGTCCCACAGTTAAACAAACAGCAAAGACTCAGAAAGTTCGTTCTCCCCATATCTAAAAAGGCAACACATGAAAAAGACACACTCCTCATAACCGAACCCCTGGCTAAGTTCTCACTGACCCTCAGGGTTCTTCATTCTGCTGACCACTACTAAGGCCTCAACAAAGCCCCAGAGCCCTTGGCAAGGCCCTCAAAGCTTCCAAGGAGCTTTTCCAAGGTCTTTCCCCAGGCCACAGCTGTCACAAGCTGACTGCACCATCATTAAAACTTACCTGGCCCAAGATAAGCCCAGACAAACCTCCCCTCTGAGATAAACACCCTGCACATGAAAGGGAAGACTCCAGGACCAAGGCCAATCTGGTCTCTCCAGAAACCTTGGTCTCTCTGTGTTTATTCTCTTGCTTCTTCTTAATTGTGTTTATGTATTCCTTATCAATTTTCTGACCAATGCACTAAATGCTGGACCATTGTCAGGGTGCCCAGGGAACTAATTACACCCCTCCTCAGAGCTCTAAACAAAGCCAGACAAGACAGAGGATTGGAGGGAGCCGCCAGATCACTGTTTATTCCTGATAGGGTTTGATTGCTAAGTGGAGTTTAGTGTGAGAAGCAGAAGAGTTTCCCAACTCAGTGGTCTGAAGCTTTACTGGGAAAGAGCCCCAAATCTGCCAATTAAGCCACAGCCCAAGGGCAGAGTTAGGAAAGGGGGCCAGAGAGAGCCAGGCTTCTACAAACACAAGACAACGTGCTCTACCTAAAAGGACAGTCTTTCTGTTTGTTCTGACTGGTTTTGTTTTTGAGACAAGGTCTCCTATTCCACAGGCTGGCCTCAAACTTGATTTGTAGCTGATACTGACCTTCAACTTCTGATCTTCCTGCCTCCACCTCCTGAGTGCTGAGATCGCAGCTCTGAGCTCTGAGTTGATGAGGGTCTAGGGATCAAACCCAGGGCTTACTGCTTGCTAAGCAAGTACTCAAGGAACCAAACCACACCTCCAGCTTTGGTTCCGGGTTTTGGGTTTTGTTTTGTTTTTGTTAGGTTGGCTGTGTGGATGCGTGTATAGGAACCAGTGTGTCACAGCGCTGGGATGGAGATCAGAGGACAGCTTTGTGCAGTGGAGCCGTCCCTCAACCTCTTCCTGGGCTCTGGGGACAGAACTCAGGTTCTGAGTGCCCTACCCACTGAGGCCATTTATTTGACCTTGGGTTGATGTTTGGGTTTTTGTTGTTTGAAACAGCGTCCTGCTGTGTTTCTGGGGCTGGCCTAGAATTCCATGTAGGCTGGGCTGATTGCTCTGTATGCAGCTGAAAACAGTTTTTTTTTTTTGTTTTTTAACTGTCCCACGCCCCTCCATGGAGCTCAAACGTGGGGCCTGGTACATTCTAAATAAGCACTCTACCACTGAGGTATAACCCGCCCCGCAAAGCATTTTACTTATAATAGATATGTTTGTATTACTTTGGTAGTTAAATTTCTTAACTTGCCAGGCATGGCTGCACTGGCCTGTAAACCCAGAAGAGAGAAAACCAGACAGAAGAAGGGAAACAAAGAAAAGAAAAAGTTGGCTTGAGGCTAGCCTGGATTCACAGTGTGACACTGTCTCAATCGATCAATTATCCCTTAACTAATCAATGAGTTAATTAAAAGAGAACTTCCGGAGTGATTATGGAGTGGCCAGCTGACATGCCACTTGGAGGTATCAGATGTGCCGCTGGAAGCCTTGCTGTTTCCAGGTAGTTATTGAACTTGTGGTAATCCTCCTGCCCCAGCCTCCTGAGTTCTGAGATTACAACTGTGTGCTACGCTACCCAACTTGAACATTTAAAGAACGAAAGAGAGTGTGAAAAGGGAGACAACTTCCTTTAGACTATTTTTTGCATTTCCTTGCTTGTCTTCAAAAGTGTGTAGCTAACCCATCCCACTCCCCACCCCCCACCTCCCCACACCCCCATCCCACCCCACCGTTCTTCCCTTCTCAAGCTTCCTGTGCGATTCCCTTTTAACCATCGCCCTCTCCGTGTGTTGGGAAGAGCCTTTTGGCCTCCTCTGTTCTCTCTGCCAGTGCCGCTGCTTAATTCAACAAAGGCGCTCTAGTGAGCACACGGTACAGAGCTTGCATTCTTCCCTGCAGACAAGAAGAGAGGTGTTGGCAGCGCATAGTTTAAATGCGTGTATCCTCTGCCCCGCAGGCAGAAAATAAAATTCCAAGTAGGTCAGAACTCAGCGGGGAAGGAAAGGCAACGTCAAAGGTCACTCAGGAATGGGATCTAGGTAGACTCGAAGTTGTTGTGACGTTGGTGGAGAGAAATCAGAACCATGAATCTTGAGTGGAGGCAGATACTGAATGAACCGAGATTCCTAATGGGGCCAAGTCCCGTCTACAGGCCAGGAGCTGGGAAGGGATCTCCAGAAATCCTGTGCATGGGGACAGGATGAAAAGTGAATAGTAAAAACGATGCATGGATTCACAGCAAGCATGGACCCCACTGACAGTGACAGATTCTGGGAGGGACAATGAGAGACAGCACCAGAGTCACCTAATCAACCTCCCAATACAGAGCAGAGGAGTCAGGAGTGTGAGCAGCGCCTGACTCTCTACACTTTCCATTCATACTTAAGAATATCACCAGCCCTCTACATCTGTAAACCCCATGTGTGGGCTCAGCCAACTGCTGGTGGGAAACATTTGAAAAATACTTGCATCTGAACTATACGGATTTTTATTCTTGTGATCTCCCAGTACAAAACAGTACAAGATGACTGTTTGCATAGCACTTATATTATGGTGGATATTATAAGCATTCTATAGATGGTTTCTAAGATTTATGGTGCTTTTAATTATATGTGTATGTGTCTGTGTCTGTGTCTGTGTGTGGGTTTGTGTAATGTACATGCAGGTACCACGCTGTCCAGAAGAGGGTATCAGATCCCCTGGAGCTGGAGTTGTAGGCAGTTGAGAGATGCTCCAAGTTAGTGCTGAGAACTGAACCCTGTCCTCTGTAAGAATAGTTTGTGCTCCTAACCACTGAGCCACGTCTCCAGCTCATCTAGGCTTACTTAAAGCCTAAAGAAAGGCATGTGTAAGTTCCAGACAAATGCTATATATACCATTTTACAGGAGGGCTGTGAGCATCCACAGGATTTGATTCCAAAGGAGATCCTGGAATGGATGCACTGGGATATCGAGGGACGAGTGTAAGCATTCTTACATGTTAGTCTCTGCTACGGTAACATGTTACCACCAACAGCCTAGCACACAGTCAATATCCCACAATTTGGGGGCTGCAAATCCCACGTGTGACTGATGAAGTGGCTCAGAAAGATGCCTGCTGGAATTTGATCTCTAGCACCCATGTGGCAGAAATAGAGAACCAGCTCCTGAGGCTGTCATCTGACCTCCACACAGGATCTATGGTATGTGAGGATACAAACATACATACATGCATATATATATATCCGTTTCACTGGGGCAGAGTCCCTTTGTAGATGTTGTGGGGGATAGTCTAACTCCCTGAATTCCTGCTTCTATGGCCTTGTAACCTCTTTACGTCTCCAGAACTTACAAGGTGGGGTCAGTCCCCATGCCAGTACTGTCCTGTCTGGTCCACATTTCAGGATGATATTGCAATAGAACCATCTAAATGATCCAAGCTGACTCCCTACTGCGCGCGCGCGCACACACACACACACACACACTTTTGTTTTAATCAAAGCAAGGGCTGGAGAGATAATTCAGCAGTTAAGGGCATCAGCTGCTCTTCCAGAGGATCCAGATTCAATACCCAGCATCCCTATAGCAGCTCCCAACCATCTCCCAACTCCAGCTCCAGAGGATTTGATGCCCTCTGCTGGCTTCCTCAGGCACTTCATGCAAGTAGTGAACAGATAAAACATGTAGGCAAAGTATCCATTCACATAAAATAATAAAAGTAATCGGAAATAAACAAACAAAATCAGCCGGGTGGTGGTGGCGCACACCTTTAATGGCAGCACTTGGGAAGCAGAGGCAAGTAGATCTCTGAGTTCGAGGCCAGCCTGGTTTACAGAGTGAGTTCCAGGACAGCCAGGGCTACACAGACAAACTGTCTTGAAAAAAAAAAAAAAACTGAATAAATAAGTAATATCAAAACATAAACAAGCAGGGGCCTCTCTTCTAGAGGACCCAGGTTCAACAATGACACTGCTGCTCAGAGTTGCCTATAACTGCAGCTTCAGGGGCTCTGATGCCTTCCCTGACCACGTGAGCATCCAAATATATGTGGCAGACACACAGAGATACATACACATAAATAAGATAAAAGTTCCCAGCCTGGTCTACAGTGTGAGGTCCAGGACAGCCATGGCTACACAAAGAAACCCTGTCTCGAAAAACCAAAAAAAAAAAAAAAAGATAAAAGTTCATCTAAAAAATATGCACAGATAACCCACAACGTTTCCTATTAGTTCCGTAGACAGAGAATGTTTACCTGTGTGCAAATTTTTTTTTCTTGTCTTGAAACCTGCTTTCTCATATAACTCAGAACCAACAGCATATCACACCCTTCCACACCAATCAAGAAAATACACCACAGGCTTGCCTATGGGCCTCAGCAGATACACGGCCTTCTCTGCCTTGGAAGAAGGCAATGTTTGAGAAACACCAACACCAATGCAGACTTAAAACTCAAAAGGGACAAGTCTTCCTTGAGAAGCCCACACCTTGGTTTTTGGTTATATTTTCCTTATTTCTGCACATTCTCTTTTCTCTTAACCCTAGGGCTTCAGTTCTACCTTAAATCTCATGACAATCTCCAATTCTGCTCTAAAAACCTTAGAAAATACAAAGAACTTTCACATCCAAACTTCTGTGAGCTAGTGTACTTCTCTTACCGCAAAATGTCCTTCATCCTTTGAGATTTCCCAAGCCGGGGTTACAGTAGCTTGATGCCCACTCCCACCCCTGCCAAACAAAGTGATAACCACCGTTTCCCTTCCTCTTACAACAACCTTGTAGAGTGATATTACTCTATCTGCTTCGGAAGAGACTGAGGCACAGACGAATTGTGTTCTGCAGTCATGTAAACATAGCAAGGCACACAGAACTCAAGAGGATAACCTTTAGGAATGGGTTCTTGCCTTCTCCAATGGGGGTTCCAGGGGCTGATCTCAGGTCGTTGGTTTTAGCAGCAAGCACCTTTACCAACTGACCTACCTCACCTGTCCTGTTTTTTATTTTATTTAATTTTGTTTTTGTTTGTTGGTGTAGTGTGTGTGTGTGGGGGGGGTTGTGTTGTCATTTATTACTGTTTGGCATTCAGAGACAGCCCCCTCCCCCCATGAGGCAGAGCCTTGTCCGTCCGGTATAAATGATGGACCCTCTGCAATGCATTCTCAATGAACTATGGTGACTTGGGGCAGCTTGCCCACCATAGCTCCCTCTCTAGGCAGCTAATGCTGGTACAGAACATTTGTTTCTATGGAAACAGTTACAGAGCTAGAGATGTGTTTCAGTCAGAGCGCTCACCTAGCCTGCGCACAGCCATGGTATGATAATCCGGGCACACCTTTAGTTTTGGCACTTAGAAGGTGGAGGCAGGGGGATCAGAAACTAAAGGTCATCTTTGGCTACACAGTGAATTCAAGGCTGGCCTGGACTGCATGAGATCTTGTCTCAACAGCAAAAAAGAAATTATAGAAGATATGAGGCTATCATTTTTCAATAAATTGGCAGGGTATTGCTGGCCAGAAATATTTAATCACCATAAGGTCTTTCAGTTTGGCAGCGTGAAAGGATAAATGTGGATCAAGTGTCACACGGAGACAGTTGGCCTTGTTCTCCTCCGGATTATTTAGAAGAATGACAGGTCACCCTCTGAGCCACACAGGAGTCAGCAAGACCTTAAGTTGCCCTGGCTCAGCTGTTCTCTGTGCCCTTGAGCCACAGCTCTGAAAATGTTTCTTCACCAATATGGCTGCTTCCCAGCATCTTCATCAGGGTTAGAATATGAACCAGCTGCACACAGCAGCCCACGAATAGCAGCTATTGTTATCATTTAACTGGAGAAAGCCATGTCTGTGCAGCAGATTACAGGCTTCAACTACATTCTTCTCTGTGCAGATCTTACGAAATGCAGCCCAGGAACTCCAGGGAAGTACCAGTCAAACCCTAATAGTTGAAGCTGGGCATGATGACACAAGCCTGTGAAACTTGCTGATGCAGGAGGATTGGCAAGAGTTATGGGTTGCATGGTAAGTAGCAGGCTAACCGGCACTACACAGCAAGACTGCATTTTAAAAAGTAAGAAAAAGGAAGGAAGAAAGAGCGAAACAAAAACAAGAAACACACACACACACGAGAAGAAAGAAAAAAGAAAGAATTAAAATTACCCAAAAAAATCCTTTGGCAGAAGTGTAGATGCCCATAACTGAATAGTCAGTAGTATTTGAATTCTTGCGTGTCATTTTGATAAAATCAAGGCAAAGGATGAGGAGACATAGTTAAAAAGATATTTCAGGTAATATCTGTCCTCCCCTTTGTGGACAGAGACTGAAGACCACGGCTCTAATGGACTTGAAATTTGTAGGTGTATTGAGAGACTTCTGATTACTCATCCCTGCCAAGATTTAAAGAACTTTAGAGTCCCAACTTATATTTTTAAAAGATTCACTTATTTATTTTTATGCATATGGGTGTCTTTTTTTTCTGCATGCATATCTGTGTACCATGTTCATGTCTGGTGCCCAGGGAGGCCAGAATTAGAACTGAAGTTATAGATGGCTATGACCTGCTATGTGTGTGCTGAGAATGGAACCTGGGTCTTCTGGAAGAGCAGCCAGTGCTCTAACTGCCGAGCCATCATCTCTCCAGCCCCCAACTCAGTTTTAAGGGAAAAAAAAAGAAAAGAAAAGAAAAACATGGAATAGTAAGTTAGCACATTTAGTTCATGAGACATCTATGCTCTGGAATTAAGATTTATTTTTAATTGAATTTATTATTATTATTATTATTATTATTATTATTATTATTATTATTATTTTATTAGGGGGTGTGTGTGTGTATAAGTGTGATGTGTGAATGAGGCCAGACATGTGGGTGCCAAGATACACATGAGGAAGGCAGAGGACAGTCCTCAGGACTCAGTTCCAGGCATCAAGCCCAGGCTGTCAGGCTTGTGGCAAGCAGTTTTGCCTCATGAGGCATCTCCCTGGCTCAGGACTTACAGTTTCTTACTGGTTAGGATACAGTAGAAAAAAAAAAAAAAGATGGCAAAATCCTTCCTTACATAGAGCCAAGCTACTCTCCATGTTGCTTTAGTGGTTGTGCTGTGGGACTGAACTTTTTTATATTTTGGGGGAGGAGGGTCTAGCACTGTAGCCCTGTGGTCCCTGGAACTCACTATGTCACCCACAGTCACCTGACCTTCTGCCTCAGTCTCCCAAGTGCTAGGATCGCAGAATGAGCTAGAACCAGACTCTGGTCATACTTTTATAATCCATGTAAACAGTAAATGTCTTCTAATGTAAAACGTGAAAGTCTTGCCTAACCTTACAATGATGAATTTATTATGAAAACAATAAATTAGAAATATGTCGTATATGAATTCCTGTTATAAGTTACAGAAGGATGTACCTTTGGGACATTATTTACAATTGCTACCCAGTAAAGGATATCTTCATTAGACTTCAATGTATTTTCATTAGACAATCAGGTGTAACAAAACGTCCTTTCCTTACAGCCGCCTGCAGGGAGTTCACTCAACTTTCCTGTAACGCTGATACCCTTATCCTGCTCCTGCTGCTTTTTTTTTTTTTTTTTTTTCACAAAGAGCGCCCATTTTCTCAATGGCCCAGCTCTGAGGCCGGCTGACAGGAGCAGACTTCAAATTACTTCATCAATAGATGTTTGAATAGCCACTGTATAACAGTATTTCAGCAGAGGTGTCCTGGGGGAAAAGAAAATCCGTGACACCTCTCGAGGTGTAGTCTCACTGTCTGCCCCCATCTGCCAAGCCATCTTTATCTCCTGGTGCTCTCTCTCCAAGATGCTCCACTCCCACAGATCCACCTCTGCAGAGCCACCAAATGGGCAGCATCCATCCACCAGCTCAAACTCTGTCAAGGACTTTTCTATCAGTTAAGGTTTGAATTTGGCAGCTAGTAACAGAGCCCAGAAACAGTAGTGGCTTAAGCCAGATAAAAGTTTATTTTTTTCTATTCTGTAAAAGAATTCTGGAGATAAGAGATGCGGGGCTGGTAGGGCCTCGCCTATACAGTTCCTGTATCTCTCCCTTCCACAATGGACCCTCTATCCTTACAGACAAAGAGGACTCCTCAGGTTGCTTCTGCCTTCTCCATCTTGTGGACAGCCAACAGGAGACAGATGGGCCCAAGGCAAACTTCTTTTCACATGACCTCAGGGATTAGCGAGTCCAGCAGCATTGTGAGAAGCCCCCTAAGAAAGCACAAATGAAAAACACACACACACAAAAAAAATGTTTTTAACTTCATTTTATTATTTGGATAAGTGTTTGGGTGCGTTCATGCCATGGGGTGTGTGTGTATGTGTGTGTCTGTGTATGTGTGTCTATGTGTGTCTGTGTGTCTGTATGTATGTGTGTAGATCAGAGGAAAACCTGCAGGACTCAGTTCTCCCCTCCACCATGTATGATCTGAGAATTGAATTCAGACCATCCTTTACTGACTGAGCCATCTCACCTGCCCCAAAACATAATTTTGTGGCAGCAACAGGAGACAATTGACCATGCACAAAACTTCACTCAACATCCCCAGTGTAACCCAGCATGGTACCCTGAGCCTATAATTCTAGAACTCTGCAAGTGGATATAGAAAGTATGCTTTCAAGCTGCCTGTCTACACACAGAGTCCCAGGCCACCCTGAGTGACATAGCAAGACCCTGTCCCAGAACAACAAACAATGAGACTGGGAGTGTTGCACACACCTGTTACCCTAACACTGTAGGGGTGGAAGCAGGAGGATCAGGAGTTCAGGGTCATCCTTGGCTACATACTGAGTTTAAGGCCAGCCTGGGCTGAATGAGAATCTGCAAACAGAATAAGCAAACAGACAGTATAAGACCCTGCTCATGAATAAATAAGTAAATCAAATAGGTAGGTAGGTAGGTAGGTAGAGAGATGGGGGGGAGGGGGGGAAGCAAACAAACAGCATACCAATATTGGAAACTACATGGTATAATTTGAAACTCTTACAAGGACACTTTGTTTTTTAAAACTGTATAGTTAGGGGCTGGGTGTATAGGTGACTGGAAATGATCGCTTCTCTAGTATGTGTGCAAGATCCAGAGTCTGGTCCCCAGCCAGAGTAGGGGAAGGAAGCTCGGGGGAGTAATAAGAATCAAGCAAAATAGCTACATCGTTGGCTCACCATAGTATATGAAATTCCTGGAATTAAATATGTCACCCGTTGGATTAAGAGACTACACCTGCAGTAAAATGCACCCTATTACACCAAGAAAGCAGCGAGAAGTACAATAAGAAGCAGCTGTATTTTCCTTCTCAGTACTTCAATGCTGTGTACATCAGAGCTGTGTAGCAGAGGCAACTACAAAAAGGACTTTTGTCGTGCCCACATCACACCTGGTATTTTATATTCTGCCATCACATGTGGCTCGCCCATCACTCTGTAATGGATCATTAAGAATCTCCTCACAAAATATCCAATAAAAAAATTAATTAAGAAAAAAAGAATCTCCTCAAAACCAACGATCTTGTCACTTTCCCTCAAAATAACCAGTGAGAGGTTTCAGCTCAGAAGAAATGAAAGATGCTGAACCCACCGCACTGCCTGCAACCCCATCTGTAACTTCAGGGTAGCAAACAGACCCTGGATGTTCCTCGGTGTGGGAAAATTCATCTCGTTCTGGTTGAACTGAATTTTTTTTTTGGGGGGGGGGGATAATTCAAGAGAGTGACCGGGTAAAAGTTCATTTTTCACACAAGAACATCCTTTCTGGAGAAGATCATGACTCTCTCGAAAGGCTCACACACGGAGAGCTCGGTAACTGGAATACTGTCCTTCAGCTGGGACCCAAGGCCTCTGGAGTTCATGTTGGAAACAGAAGCGACTTTTGGTTTTTTTTTTGTTGTTGTTGTTGTTTGTTTGTTTCTTGGTTTTTCGAGACAGGGTTTCTCTGTGTAGTCCTGGCTGTCCTGGAACTCACTCTGTAGACAAGGCTGGCCTCGAACTCAGAAATCCGCCTGTCTCTGCCTCCCAAGTGCTGGGATTAAAGGCGTGCACCACCACCACCCAGCCAGAAGCGACTTTTGACATGTTCAAACTTAAACCCACAAAACTCTTTTCTCTCTCTCTCTCTCTCTCTCTCTCTCTCTCTCTCTCTCTCTCTCTGTGTGTGTGTGTGTCTACACCAGGCCTCTTTCTCAATCAATCTCCACCTCTATTTTTGGCATATATTTTTAAACTGTATTTATTACTACTTTGTGTGCATGACATGCGTGACGGTGCTCCAGCACTCCTGTAGAGGTCAAAGGAGATCTCTGTAGAGCGTGTTCTCTCCTTCCCCATTTCCGTGGGTTCCCAGGACTGAACTCAGGCTTACTCAGCCGGCATCTTTACCTACTGAGCCATGTCTCCAGCTCTCCCTCTCTCTGAACCTGGAGCTCATCAATTCTGCTAGGCTGGTGGGCCAGAGAGCTCTAGAGACCTGCTTGTTCCTGCCTGGGAAGTGTGAGCACCGGCCGTGGAGCCAAGCTTTTTTACTTGAGTCCTGAGAATCCAAATTCGAGTGCTCACACTTATGGGACAAGTATCTTACCCACTGAGTCATTTTCGGAACTCTTTTATTTTTGAAACAGGATCGCAATTCCCCCCCCCACGCCCCCCGCCGACCTTGAACTTCTGATCCTCCTGCCTTCACCTCCCAAGTATTGGGATCGTGGGTATAAGCCATAGCCCAGCTTCAAAGACAATTTAGAGGTTGGTACAGAAGCAGCCCGGTGGCTGACTAAGGGATCCAGGTGCTTGTGCGTAGCATGAAGGCACCAGGCTCAGAGAGTGATGGTGCGCAACCTTTGAAGGGGAGGAGGAAGCACAAGGGAAAGCCACCTCTACAGACAGCAGTGAAGGCGCAGGTATCTCAGATAGAGCCGCTCCAGGGCTTCTGGGCAGGGGATACAGCTTAGCTGGCCCAGTGCTTGCTGGGATTACACAAAGCCCTGGCTTCTCGCCCTACACCTCATAAAGGCATATGGTGGAGCACAGCAATCATCCCTGCGCTAAGAGGCAGGAGAATCCCAGGGGCTCTCTGGCCAACCATTTTAGACAGTTAAGGAACTCCAGAGTGGGAGGCCATGGTTTAAAAATACAAGTGTGAACAATAGAGACGTGTGACTGACATCTATCTAACTCTAGCCTCCACAAAGGTGTACACAACCCACACACACACACACACAGAGAGAGAGAGAGAGAGAGAGAGAGAGAGAGAGAGAGAGAGAGAGACTTCCTTCTCATGGTTAGAGAGTATATCATATCCTATAGTAACAATATAATAAAATGCTGAATACAAACGTAACTGTGATTTTATGCAGGCCTTTTTACTTAGCCAAGATTGTGCAGAGAGCCAGGCAGAGCAATGTATGCCTTTAATCCCAACACTAGAGGTGCAGAGGCAAGTAAATCACTATGAGTTTAAGGGCAGCTTGGTCTACATAGCCAGTTTCAAGACAGTCAGGGCTCCATAGTAAGGCTCTGTCTCAAAGTTAATAATGATTATGCCAAGAGACACAGACAGCTCAGAGTTGCACATGCCTGTAGTCTTTAGAAGCAGGGGGATTAAGAAGTTTAGGCCAGCCTGGTCTACATAAGATTTTTGTTTCAGGGAAAAAAAAATGCAAAAACGCGAATAGGACAGGCGAAGTGCTCAGGGTAAGCACACAGGAGAAACGTACTATTGTCAAGGCTCCACGGAAGGTCCCCAAGAGACAGCCCTAGATAACCAACCAGCACTCCCCCATTGTGCACCCTCTTTCCCACGGCCCACAGCGCAGCCAGGGACATCAGAAGCAAGCTCAGCGGTTCTCAGGTGTGCGGCAGACTGGGCCCCAGCCCTGGCATTCAGCTAGGGATCTGCGGGAGATAAGCGGCCACTTCCCTCCGGCTCACTTTCCGTCGGCACCTCTCTTTTCAGTGAAAATTGGTTTTATTTGTCTTGCTTGGAAAGGGGAGGCAGGGCAGTAAGGGGGGGGGAGGGCAGAGAGGGGGGAGATCAGAGGGGGAAGGCGGGGAAGTGGGGGGAGGAGAGTAGGGGGCAGGGCAGTGGGGGTGAGGCAGGGCAGTTGGGGGAGGCAGGTCAGTGGGGGAGGCAGGTCAGTGGGGGGTGGCAGGGCAGTTGGGAGGGTGGCAGGGCAGTGGGGGGAGGCAGGGCAGTGGGGGGGAGGCAGGGCAGTTGGGAGGGTGGCAGGGCAGTTGGGAGGGTGGCAGGGCAGTGGAGGGAGGTAAGGCAGTGGGGGGAGGCAGGGCAGTGGGGGAGGGCAGTGTGGGGGAGGGGAAGCAGAAAGTGGAAACAGGTGATAACATGTAGGAGTCATTTCAAGGCTGGGCCCATAGTTATTATTTTCAAGAAGTATGAAAGATAAGACTTTTAACTTTTTCTCTGTCTCCCTGTCCTCTTTTTTCTTTTTTGAGAGAGATCTTGCGTTCACTAGGTAGTTAGGATAAATTCCAGTTTCCAGCTCCTAGCTGCTAGGATTGAGTATGTGCACCACCATCATGACCAGCTCTTTTTTGGCGTTTGTTTTTTGACATTGCGGGGTCGAGGGGGTGGGGAAGAGGTCTTACTCTGTAGTCCAAGCTGGCTTGTAGTTAACTACGTAGCCCAGGCTGGCCTGAAATCCATACCAATCCTCCACGTCAGTCAATCTCCCAGGTGTCTGGAATTACAGGTATGAGCTACCACACCCAACAAGAGCCTCTTTTCCTAAACACGAAAGAATCGGCAGAGAGGAAAGGATATAGCTCAGAGAGTACTTAGTAGAATGCTCGCCTAGCATGCACAGAGCTCTGCTTCCCCCGCACTTCATAAAGCTGTCGCGGGGGTGCTCACCTGGAACCCTAACACTTGGAAGTGGAGGCAGAAAGACTGGATGTTGAGAGTTATCCTCAGCTACTCATGAATGGTGGGGGGCGGGGGGCAGGCACTCGGTTGGGGATTAGAGATCACGTTCAGGAGCTCCAAACAAACCTGGGTTGACAGCTAAAGAAAGGAACCGAAAAACATTAATTTGTTCATTGAAAAACCCAAAGACAGGTGATATGTGGCCCAGGCAGCTTTTGGCCTAGCCTCGGATCAACGCTAGTCACTGTGCCACTTTGGCCAGCAGAGGGCTCTCTTTGCTAATCTTCAAGTTCCAAACTAACACGCCAACAACAACAGAATCCCGGGCTGGTTCGTTTTTTATTATCCCCCACCTTCTTCCAACTTCTTCCAAAGTTGAAGTAATAAGTAGCAGGGGATGGTAGCAAATTCTTCTATCACAGCACTTGGGATAAAACCGAAACAAGAGGGTCAAAGCTGAAGACCAACCTGGGTGACCAGTGAGACCTTGCCCCGGAATTAATAATGGTTAATAACTTAAAACAAGGGGGGAAAAAAAAAGACAAAAATGAGCTGTGGATGGGTGTGAATGACACACACCACACACCTATGATACCAGCGGTTTGGAGATCTCCACCGGAAGTTAGGATTGCAAGGCCAGCCTCTGCTTCCAAGGTAATTTAAAGCTAACCTGAGCTACATTAGGCCTTATCTTGAAACAAACAAACAAACAAACAAACAAAAATCAGAAACACCAGAAATAAGGGCTAGAGAGATGGCTCCCTGGTTAAGAGTGCTTGTTGCTCTTGCAAGAGGACCTGGGTTTGATCCCCACTCATGAGTTACCTCATGAGGTAACCATGCACAATTCCAGTTCCAGGGTGTCCCACATCCCCTTCTTACCTCCACATGCATGTGGTGCACGTAACATATATGTAGGCAGACACTCAAACACACAAAATATTTTAAAAACTAACACAGAAATTAAAAAAAAATAATAATAAACGCTGAGAGTCTACAGGACCCTCGGCCTGTAAAGATGCTTGCAGCCAAGCCTGACCACCTGAATTCAAGCCCTAAACTCATACAGTGGGACAGAACTAAGATTCACAGTTATTTTCTGACCTTCACATATTTGCTGTGGCACATGTTCAAGAGCGCGGGCGCGCACACACACTCACACATTAATGAAGTTTTTTAACGCTGAATTCTTTAAAGAAAATGAGTCTTTTTCTTCCGTGGGCTATTTGCTGACACAGCCAAAGAGCAAAACACCAACTGGCCCCAAAATAGCTCCAGCAGCCACTCATTATGACAATAAGAAGGGAACTCCCGCTAAAACCAGTAACTGGGTGGAGAGGTAGCCATGATGAAGTCGGCCTCCGGAGGCCTCTGACTCAGCAGGTTGACTCTAGACAGAGTCTCTGCAACCCAAACTGCCCTTCAGTGCTGGGGATAGAACCCAGGCTCTTAGTTAGCAAGCCCCCCTACCACTGGGCTGCATTCCTAGCCTCTGCCTCATATGCCTGGTTCTTGCCAGGATATCACCCTTAAAATACCTAAATCCTGTTACTATGACCACTGTGTGGTCTGGTGTCTCAAGCTGTGTGGTGGTATAAGCCCATCTCAGTGCTTGGGAGGTAGTGGCGGAAGAATTAGGTTTGGGACCTGGAGAGATGGCTCAGTAGTTAAGAACACATACAGCTTTTGCAAAGGACCCAGCACTGACATCAGGCAGCCCATACCACCTATAACTCTGTCTCCAGGGGGCTCTGACAGACTCTTCTGGCCTCTGTGGGAACAACATGCATACGAGCAAACATATACGCACTTAATTTTGAAAGTAAAAATAAATCTTTTCTTAAAAAGAGGCTTTGAGCTGGGTAGTTGGTGATGCACACCTTTGATCCAAGTGCTCAGAAGGCAGAGGCAGGTAGGTCCCTGAGTTAGAGGCCAGCCTGGTCTACAGAATGAGTTCCGGGAGAGCCAAGTCTACACAGAGAGACCCTGTTAAGGGAGGTTGGAGCGGCAGGGGGCGGGCGGTGGTGGACCCAGGTCCCAGCATCCACATGGCAACTAACAACCCTGGGTAATTCCAGCTCCAAAGGGATCTGATGCCCTTTTGTGGTCCCCATGGGCACTGCACACATATGGTGCACATACAAACAGTAGAAGACTGTCTCAAAAAATGTGAGAGAGAAAGGAGGAGTCAGCCAGTTTCAGCCTCATACGAACACACAAACATAATACATATGCATACATGCATACAAACACACACATACTACATATGCACACCAATGCATACATACAATCACACATGTACATAATATGCATGCATATATGTAATTATATACATGCACATATATAGAAATTCACACGCACATAATACATATGCATATACACATACACACATACTACATATGTGAGCACACATACAAACATGTATATAATACATATGCATACATACATACAAACACATATGCACATACTACATATGCAAGCACACACATGCACATATGCACATAATACACATGCATGCACATGTACACATACACAAATAATACATATGCATTCACATACATACAAACATACGTACATAGTAATTAATATCACAATTTTAAAAATATTTACTCCATTTATTTTTTTATTTACTTATTTATTGGGTATTGGCACACATGAGTGCACACACATGCCACAGCCAAGCATGTGGATGTCAGATGGCAATTTGTAGCAGTCAGGGCTCTCCTTCCACCATGTGGGGTCCAGGGATTAAATTCTAGTTGTCAGGCTTTGTGGCAGCTGCTTTACCCACTGAACAATCTTTATGGCCATTTATTAATTTTTTTGAGACAAAGTTTCATGTAGCCTAGGCTAGTTTCAAATTCCTTGTGTAGCTCAGGTTGGCCTTGAACCTCTGATCCTCCTACCCCACTTCCAGCATGCTCAGGGCATTTCTGGAATTTATTTTTTTTCTCCATTTTTCTATCTAACAACAGATAGCATTACATCCACAGATGAGTTAAGAGTGGTGTGCCGTGTGTTTGGTTTCCTAGGCACATAAGAGAGATATAAATATCATCCCCATTAACTAAAGGATGCCTTAACAAACCACAGAAAACTGAACCTCTTCCATCTTTTTACCACATGAGATCTTACCGGTAACATTATCCCCAAACTCGTATTCCTTGATCTTTGGCAGCTGGCACACCCAGACATGCTGCCTGTGAGACTTCTGTGACTTATTCAAGAGCACTGTGCAGCGGGGGGGGGGGGGGGGGGGGGGGTGTCATTTTACTTTTCCATCACCCTGCAAGTCTTTAGCTACCACCCTGAACTTGGCTGACCTGAGCTAGATCACAGAATATTGGGTACAAGAGGTCACTCGTCCAATCTTTCCATTTACAGATGAGAGAATTCTAATTTGTAATTTCCTGCAGGGACATTAGACAAGATGACTTATAGGTTCCTTCTGGCCACAGTCCCGGGATTCTTAGTTCCTTGCCGGCATCATGAATTCCACCGACACAGCTCAGGTTATTTTCCAAGAAAGCTAAGTTCCTAATTTGTGGCCACAAACTACATGCTCACAGGAGTCAGAGGAAAAGCAATACCTTCCTGCAGTATGAGCGGTGAACATTTAGGATTTTATTAGAAAAGGAAGATCATGTGACAATACTACCTGATGGCTTAGAAAAGCCAAACGTGGCTTTATTTTGCAGCCATGCTTAGGTCAGGCTGTTATCTCCAACATGATTAGTGTATTGTGCTCATAGGCTCCAGTCTGCTGGAGGAGATGGACAGGAATGTAATTACTACAGAGAATTAGGCAAGCGTTCTGAAGGATAAACACTAGGAAGGGGCCTCGGAACTTCAGTTTTATGCTCTGGTGGTTCAAGGTCTTGAACAATGGTGTTTAGCTGAGCAAAGATGTAGGAAATAAAATCTAAAATCTTTCTCTGGGCCAACCAAACTGTGTCAGCAATAAATAAAAAACTACAAAAAAAAAAAAAAAAAAAAAAAAAAAAAAAAAAAACCAAACCAAACAAACAAACAAACAAAACAAAAGGAAAAAAACAAAAGCAAAACAAAACCACCAGGGACCTTAAAAAAAAAAAATCCATCCCCAAGATCCAGGTACCGTGGCACACTCTTTTAATCCCAGCACTGGAGACTCTGTGTAGAAAGAAAAAAAAAATCCATTCTTAAAGATTGGGCATGGTAGTATCTATCTGTGATCCCAGAATTTGGGGGTAGAGGTAGGATCAGGAGTTCAAGGTCATCCTTGGCTTTGTGGCCAGTTTGAAGCTAGTCTGTACTATGTGAGACTTTCATATTTAATGCTGTCAACCGGAGAGCCATTGATAGCTCAGAGAGTTAATAATACACTAGCCACCAAGCCGGACCTCCTGAGTGTGATCCCTGGAACCCACTCAGAAAGAGAGAATTGACTCCTGAAAGTTGGCCTCTGACCTCTCTGTATATGCATACACACATACCTATACACAAATAAATGCTTAAAAAGTATACAGAAAGCTGGGAGTAACCATGCATGCCTTTAATCTCAGTACTCAGGAGGCAGAGGTAAATGGATCTCTATGAGTTCAAGGTCATCTTAGTCTACATAGAGAGTTCCTGGACAGCCAGAGACACGTAGAAAGAAACTTTGTCTCGATAGACAGACAGATAGTATTTGTGTGTGTGTGTGTGTGTATATCTATATCTATATCTATATCTATATATATCTCCAATTAGACAAGATCTAATTATTTTGTCATGGTTTATTTCCTGTTGCTGTAATAAAATACCCTGACTACAGCAACTGGGAAGAGAAATGAGTTTATTCTGAGCTCAGTTCCAAGCTGTAAACATTCATAGAAGGGAAGTCACAAAGGCCTGAGTCTGCTGGCCACATTTCGTCCACGGTCAAGAACAGATACCAGATGAAGGCTTGTGCACTGGTGCTCAGCTCAACTTCTTTACTCTCACTAGGCCCAAGATCTTCTGCCTAGAGAATCGTTTGTCTTCCCACACCAATTAACGTATAAAATAATTACCCAGAGGCAGGCCCAGTGGCCCATCTCCCAAGAGGTTCTACAGTCTGCCAGGTTGGCTATTAAGAGGAACAATTGCACACCTAAGAGATACTCTGTCTCTGGGCACAGCTGTAATAGAGTTTCAAGACTGAGTTCATTGAAATGAGAAGAGCCACCTGTGTAACAATTTCCACCAAGATTGAAACATTCCATCTTGCAGGGAAGCTCTTTAAGCAGGGAGACAAACAACTCAAAAAAAGCTTTAGGAAATCCCTGAAACTGACAAAATTCACTCTGCCCCGCCCTGCCAGAATAAGCAATAAAAGCAGAGATTCCCTCTCAGAAAAGCTCAGCTGAACTGCAAAGACTCTCAGACAAGCAAAGCTGCTAGGAAAACTCTGAAACGAGACCAGCAATTTAGAAGAAGAAACTTGCCGGGCGGTGGTGGCGCACGCCTTTAATCCCAGCACTTGGGAGGCAGAGGCAGGTGGATTTCTGAGTTCGAGGCCAGCCTGGTCTACAGAGTGAGTTCCAGGACAGCCAGCGCTATACAGAGAAACCTTGTCTCGAAAAACAAAAAAAACAAAAAACAAACAAACAAAAAAAAAAAAAAGAAGAAGAAGAAGAAGAAACTATCAGAGCTGTCTGGAAGAGGTTTAGACTAATAAGACAAGTGGAAAGGACATTCTCCAATCTACTGAGCTGCCTTTAGGCTATGCAGTGAGCTCCAGGTTTGCTCCAGGTTTCCAGCTTTGTGAGCTGTCACCTGTAGTGGCTTTGGTGACACAACTGTCTTTCAGTCATTTCTGCTCCTGTAACTCCTCACCCATATTCCTGTAGGTGACTCCAGTAAAATTCACCAAGTTGGACTGTACTTTGGTCTGTCACGGGTTGAGTATATTTGTGTGTTGCATTTTCCCTGGAAAAGTTGTGTCACCAACACTAGCTTCATGGAGGATCTGAGTCCCAGATTAAGGAAAAAGGAAGTGAGCTGAACAGCATTCTTCATCTCCTTCTCTGTGTTTCCTGACTTCAAGGGCAATTATCACCTGCTGCTTCATGCTCCTGCTTCTAACTACTATACTAATCTAAGCAGGGTACCATTCCCCATGTTCCAGCGACTGCCCTGTAAGATCTATGACTTTGAGCAATGCTTCCCTGCCCCTCAAAAGGAAGTCTGCAAGAGATGTCAATGCCTGGGGAACCAGGGAGCTGAGCTGTGTCGCCAAAGCAAGAAGCAACAGGTGAAAGCTTGCACTTAAAAGAGTCAGAGGGGAGCTGGAGAGATGGCTCAGCGGTTAAGAGCAGTGAGGTCCTGAGTTCAATTCCCAGCAACCACATGATGGCTCACAACCATCTGTAATGGGATCTGATGCCCTCTTCTGGTGTGTCTGAAGATAACTACAGTGTACTCATAAATTAAAATAAATAAATCTTAAAAAAAAAAAAAAAAAAAAAAAAAAGAGTTGGAGGGCTGCTCCCAGCAAGACACATGCATGTCACCTGAGCCTGTGAAATGTGAAACACCTGGTAATACACCAGACAGAAGCCAAAGTAGAAGACTCAGTCACTCCAGATCAGAGCTGCAGAACCCAGATGACTGAGCCAAGGAGTCTAAATCTAGGGATAAAGTCATGTGAAAAGAACGCACTTGAGGTGCAGAGGATGGAATGAGAAAAAGAAGAAAAAAAAGTGCTGAAAGGATAGAGTATCTGGAGACGAAGATATTGGGTGTTTGCGACACTGGAGCCACTTTGACGGTGAACCTCAGCTAAAAGTACCTTGAGGTACAAAAAAATCCAAAGGATGAAGAAATTGTATACACCAAGACATTAAGAACAAGAAGTCAATAAGACAGGAAAACGTGTAGTAAAGACATTTAAAAAGGACAGTTTGGCTTGGTGATAAATTCCAGTGTGATTTTCACCTCCAATGTGAAGGGGAACTGTAAATAACATTGCCGGAAGGAAGGAAGGAAGGAAGGAAGGAAGGAAGGAAGGAAGGAAGGAAGAAAGGAAGAAAGGAAGGAAGGGAAGAAGGAAGAAAGGAAGGGAGGGAGGGAGGAAGGAAGCATCAAGCTTTCCTGGCTGTAGTCTCTTCAAACACCGATGGAGAACAAGACAGGGCTCATTAGGGATTTTGGAGCAATTTAAAAGTTTTGGAGTGGGCAGGCAGGAGTCCCACCCTCTGTCCTGTACAATAAAGCTCTGAAGTTAAAAAAAAAAAAAAAAAAAAAGATTCAGTCTTTGAAAGGGGAGAAAGAAGGCCCCAGCCTCTCACCTAGAAAAGAGGACTAGGAAGCAAGGTGAGACCTAGAAGCTGTGCAGCCAAAGGAACAGAAAGAAGATCTGGTCAGGTGCAAGGCAGAAAATGTTCTGGGAGCAGACAATAGTGGCCTATAACTATAATCCCAGCACTTGGAGCTGAGGCAGGAGAATTACTACTACTTCAAAATTCAGCTTGGACTACAGAGTTAAACCCTAATGACAGGAGGAGGAGAGGGAGAGAGGGAGGGAGACAGAAAGGATGAGAGAGAGAGAGAGAGAGAGAGAGAGAGAGAGAGAGAGAGAGAGAGAGATTAACTTCTTAGGCAACCTGGTAGGCCAGTGGTTCTCAACATTCTAATGTTGCAACCATTAATACAGTTCCTTTTGTTGTGGTGATCCCAACAATAAAATTATTTTGGTTGCTACTTTATAACTGTAATTTCACTACTGTTATGAATCATAATGTAAATATTTTTGGAGATAGAAGTTTGCCAAAGGGGCCTTGCCCCACAGATTGAGAACCACTCTTCTAGACAAGTTTGTGCATATTTATGAGTTCTAATTTTTTCACAAGAATATTTCATTCTATAAATATTAGTCCTGCTTTTTGCCTACATATAACAAGGCCAACTTCTCCTACTAACAAATCAAAACTGCTCAAGGTAGGCTTCATGGTTTTGGTTTTCCCATTGCTGGACACTGAGTCCACAGGCAAGCACTCCTTGAGTGAGGTATACCCCAGCCCTCCCTAGACTGTTTTAATCTCTATGGTTCTTGTATATACTATTAGTTCCATCAAATAAAGAGTCCTGTAATCTGAAAGGCTGAGTGCTTCCTGCTCTTACAGAGAATCCAGAGTTTGTTCCTAGCACACTCATGTCAAATGGCTCCCAACCACCTCAAATCCCAGCAGCCAGAGACCTGACACCCTCTCTTGTCCTCGAGTGGCATACACATGTGGTATACATTCTCAGACACATATACACATGATAAAAAAAAAAAAAAAAAAAAGCTAGGTCTTGTGAGGAAGGTTAGACTGGCCTCAAACACTTGGCCATCCCCTGTCTCTGCCTCCCAAACATGAGAACTACAAGCATGGAGCACCATACCCAGGATCAAATGTTTTGTTCAGTTACTTTTTTGTTTCAAAATACAAATTTATAACAGTATAAGACCATTCTAGTAAATACACATAACTGATTATTCTCCAAAAGTAAATTTGTAAAAAGGAATAGCAAAATAAAAAATATACATTCTAAACCAATAGTATATAAGAATGTGTATGATATGTGTGTATAAGTATATATGTGTATGTGTGTATATTTGTGTGTTTATGTGTATATAGATGCAAATATGTATGTGGAATGTATATATGTGTGTGTACATGTGTGTAGTATATATGTGTATATATGTTTACATATGTGGTATGTATATATGTATGTGTGGTGCTTATATGTGTGGTATGTATGTACGTATTGTGTATATGTGTGATGGTATGTATAGTATCTGTTTGGTGTATATATATGTGTGTATGTATATATGTGTGGTGTGTGTACATGTGTGTGAGTAAAAAGTATTTAATTTTTTTTCCCAAGTGTTGCTATCACCTACCACCACCAATTGCATAACAGTCTCTTTCGACTGATGTGACATTTCACAGTTGTCATGAAATAAATAAAAAGTGACATTGTAGTTGAGTGCAATGGCCCACACCTAGGTTACATGCCTGGGTCCCCACTAAAAAAAAAAAAAGCTACTTCAAACTTTTAAGGTAATACAGTTTGAAGAAAAACCCAGGCTGAGGAGCTGGGAGACTCAGCTGCTGCTATCATACAGAATTAAAAGCAGGTGTGTGAGGCAGCTGTCCCGTGCACAAGGCCACCTGTGGTCTCTAGAGTAAAGCAGGTGATGCTAATAAGCTAAGGCTTAGGTACTTGGAGGACAGGGGTCATACACTGGCTCTGAGACACAATACAGTCTCCTTGCTTCCTTAGTCACCAGTGAAGAAAAGTCACTCAGCCTTGGAGGGAAGTAACAGTGAAACTCAAGAACGGCCATGTTTGTTTCTAGGTAATGTTATTTCTGACTCAGTTTACCTAAACTTTACGGATAAGGGAGTGTGTGCGCGCACACACGCGTGTGTGTGTGTGTGTGTGTGTGTGTGTGTGTGTGTGTGTGTGTGTGTTTTGTTAGTTATGGGTTTTTTGTTTTGTTTTGAATTTGTTTGGGTTTTGTTGCTTTGGTTTTGGGGGTGGTTTTTATTTTGTTCTGGTAATTGTGGAGTGAGACAGGGCCTCTAACTGGATGTTGCAGAAGCTGGCCTGTACATAATTCCCTTGCCTCCACCACTGGAGTTCCAGGATTGCTAGTAAGCATGACCACATACACCAGTGCTTTTTCTATTCCTGTTTCTTTGAGCCAGGATCTCACTGTAGCCAAGGCTCTCTCAAATTTGTCTTTCTTCTGCCTCAGTCTCCCAAGTGTTGAGATTACAGGCAGGTACAACTACTATCAGCCAATAAATTACCACTTTGATAAATGGGTCACAACCCTTTCCTACTTCAATATTGTTTATGTATGTGGGTGAGTTACTCATTACTACAAATAAACCTAAAAGAAGGCCATTCCAGAAATCACTAGGGATGGGCTTAAATCCAACAAACGCCTTTAAAAACAAAAATCTTCTTTAATCTTACTTTAAAAACAACAACAACAACATAAAATTTACCATTTTGGCCATTTTGTGGTATATCAATTCTGTTTACTAAATGTCAATTTTAAACATTTGTTTTCCAGCCAAGCATGATGGTGCATGCCTATAATTCAAGCACTTGGGAGGCCAAGGCAAGAAAATCACCTTGAGTTCAGAGTGGACTACAGAAACAAATAACAGAAACAAAACGCACCTAATTGAACAGCCAGATGTGGTAGCCTACACCTGTGGTCCAAGCACTCTGGAGGCTGAGACAAGAGGGCCACAAGTTCAAGGCCAGTATAGTGGACTAGCCAAGGTTATATAGCAAGACCCATCTCAAAAAAACAAATTAATTTACAACATCAACATAGTACTGGTTGTGGGTACTGTAAGAAAAAAAAGGACATTTGAAGAGCTACCCTGTTTATATTATTTATAAATATGTGATTGTTATTATTTATTATAAACCAGATCTTGTGCTAAGTACTGCACATGTATTAATTAGTCAACTGGGTGGAGGCATGAGACAAGGTCTCATATAGTCCAAGCTGGCCTAAACTAGATATATAGACAAGGATGACTTCAGTCTCCTGACCCTTCTGTCTCCACCTCCCTGGAGCCAGAGTAACAAACATTGCCACCACACTCAGAGGCCACTAGATATTTTTAATTCCTTCATGAAAACACTTAGTATCTTTATTGTAGAAACAAAGAAACTTTAAAAGACATAATGCTTCCTTGAAGTTACATAGCAGAGGCAGAGTTCAGTAATAAGAGGCACTCCTCAGCTAAGTAAGACCCAATCTCAAAAAAAGTAAATGAAACTCAAACCCAGTCTGACCTCAGAGCTTGAAACCAAACCACTTTACAAACCCTGTCTGAGTGCCCCGAGTGTGTGAAATCCTTTTAGATAGAACATGAGCAAACGAATTTTCTAATAGTTTGTATTTTTTTAAATTTTGTTTTAAATATTTAGTTTCCTTTTTTAATATTTATTTTTAAGTATGTATACATGCGTGTATCTATGTGAGGATGTGTGCACCTGTGAACAGAGGTTTCTGAAGAGGCCAGGAGAGGGCCTGGAGCTGGGGTCACAGGTGGTTGTGAATGTCCTACATGAGTCCTGGGAATTCGATTCTGATCCTGTGTGACAGCAGCCAGTGCTCTTAATCACTGAGTCATCCCTGCAGTCAGTCATCCCTGCAGCTCTGGGCCTGCCTTCCTTCCTTTCTTTCTTTCCTTCTTTCTTTCCTTCTTCCTTCCTTCCTTTCTTTCTTTTTTGAGTGTGTGATTAGATACACATAACATGAATTTTATCATTTAAAAAATTTTTAAGAGTACAGTTGATTGGCATTTAATATATTCACGTTATTGGGACTGAAAAAAATGTCTCAGTAGTTAAGAACATTTGTTGCTCTTGCAGAGGACCCAAGTCTGGTTCCCCCAACATGGTGGTTTACAAACTTCAGTAAGTTCAATTCCAGAAGATCTAATGATCTCCTCATGCACACAAACCACTCATCCACTTGAAAATACTTAGAAAAATATTTTTTTTTATTTGCACTACTGTGAAATCTCTCTCTCTCTCTCTCTCTCTCTCTCTCTCTCTTTCTCTCTCTCTCTCCCTTACTTAGGGTACATGATACACTGAAAAAAATTTTAATTGATTTTATGTCAGCAAATATATTATTTCACTTTATGAATTTTATGTTTTTCTATCACACTTAGAAAGAAATACCTTCTTCAGTCTGAGATTTAATTTTCAAAAAATTTTTAGGGGGCTTGGCAGATGGCTCAGTTGGTAAAGTCCCTGAAAACAGGCAAGAGGACCTGAGTTTAATCCCCAGAATCCCTGTAAAAGCACAGTCAACACAGGTTCTCCAGGTAAAGGTAGGCACCTCCCTCAGTGGAGTGACCAGCCGGCCTAACTGAATTGCTGAGTTCCAGATTCAGTATGAGCCTCTGTCTGAAAAAAAAAAAAACCAGAAAAACAAGTGGAAAGTTTGGATGGCAGACACTTGACCTCAATCTATGGATGCACACATGTGTGCATGTGTGTGCACACACAGACACGTGGACACACTGACAAGTACATATGACACAACACTCAATTCTTAAAAATTGTTTCAGGCTTTTTTGTATCTATTTATGGTTTTATATTTTCCTACTCCATTTTTTTCTTTCAATTTTTAAATAATTTATTATTATTATTATTTGTGTGTGTGTGTATGTGTGTGTGACTTGACACAAGTGGAAGACAGAAGACAACTCTGTGAAGTTGATTCTCTCCTTCCACCTGCACATGGGTTTCAGGAATTGAACATGGCTTTTACTCAGCAAGTGTCATCTTTACCTGATCAGCTATCTTACCCATCCCTCTGCTACAGTCTTTCTAATTCTTCAGGAATTTATCCAAGTGAAAAACATGAGACAAGGATTCCATTATGTTATTGTTGTCATTTGGTGCTGAGAATCAAACCCAGAGCCCTGTGTGCATACTGACAATCATTCTGCCATTACTGCTAGGCTTGCTCTCTCTCCCTCTCTCTCCCTCTCTCCCTCTCTCCCTCTCTCCCTCTCTCCCTCTCTCCCTCTCTCCCTCTCTCCCTCTCTCCCTCTCTCCCTCTCTCCCTCTCTCCCTCTCTCCCTCTCCCCCCCCCCACTCTCTCTCTTTCATTTTCAAAACACACATAGCTATCATGTAGCCTGGGCTGGCCTCACACTCACTGCGAAGCTGAGGATGACCTTGAACTCCTTATCCTCCTGGCTCTACCTCCACCGTGTTAGAGCCACAGGTGTGTACCACACATCTGGCCACTCCTGTTATTTCTTTAAAGCCAACAGCAATTAAAATCAGAAATTTTAAATCCATATAGGACAAAAGAAGCTGAAAAAATTCTGGAAAGGGGTAAGAAACAAGAGCAAAAGAATTCATCGGAGGTTTGGTTTCACCAGAAATGAAACCATAGTCTGCATTCTTAAAAAGAATATGTCCCTGGGTACATCAGAGACTGAAGGATTGTGGGAGCTGGGGAAGGAATGGAGGGAAGAACAATGAAAGAGGAGGCAGGGGACATGCCTAGCATGCACAAGACTCTGGGTTGGATCCCTAACTCCTGGGGGTCGTGGGGAAGATACAAGGTAACCAAAGTTATCATGAGGAAATTGTAAAGGCATTAATGAGAGTTATCAACTCTTTCAAGGTGAATGTTCCTGTCCAAGAACACAGTTCCCTTTTTACCTGTCCAGGTCTCCTATTCGAGACTCTACCCTAGAATGAAGATTCCACATCTCCCCACCATCTTTTTGTCCCTTAAATAGCATTAGTAAACGTGACCTGTTCGAGCCTCAAAGTTTGTTTCTTTAATTATTCCTAGTATACTGGACTTCCCTGTCTCTCCTCACAGAACAGGAGAGTTATGGGGATCGAGTCTGATTTCATCAGACTTTCAGTCATGTGTTGCTGATCACAGGGACACCTTCTGACCAGTGTGTTGTTAGCGTTGTGTGAACACCGAGAAGCTGACTACAGGCGGTAGAGCCTCGCTGGCTGCACATCTAGGCTTCAGGATAGAGTAGGTTACAGCTCCTAGCCTGCACTCTGAACAGCTTGTTCTAGATTGGATACTTCAAGTGATTGTAACAATAATATTTGTGTATCCAAACATCTAAACCCAGAAAAGTAAAAATATTGTTTAATATAGCTTACCCGGTGAATAAAATAGAGTAATAAACATAGCAGAAAAGATACAAAACGGAGGCTGGTGTGGCAGTGTCTGCCTGTAATGCCAGCATTTGAGAGGCAGACAGGAAGACCAAGTTTAAGGCCTCTCAACTACATAGTAAGTCTGAGGGTCACTCGGCTGTCTCAAAACAAACACAGATATAAAATGGTGTAACTGCATACGACTCATCCCCAGACTAGAACATTCATGCCTGAGAGTTGCCCTGAGGCAATTAATGAGTAACAGGAAGGAATATGTGGAGACCACTGCTACATATCACTGTGGACTTACCACAGTGGACAACTGGACCAAACATCATTTATTTTAAACATTTTTTTTCCTTAGATAATAAATTAACTTCTACAATATACTGTTTTTTATGTAACATTAATTTTTTCACTTTTTTATTTTTGCTATGTAACCCAAGCTGCCCTCAGACTCACTGTGTAGCCAAGAACGACATGAAGCTTCACCTAGCACTATGCAAACTATGCCTGTCTTTAAAACAAAACAAAACAAGACAACAACAAAATACTACTTGGAATAACATCTAGCGTAAAACACATTGTACAAATATTTTTAAATTATTTTCCTTATGTGCTTAATCTGTGAGATCATTTTTGTTTGTTGCTTGGTTGCTGTTTTGTTTCGTTTTGGGATAGTCTCACATAAGACAGTCTGGCCTCTTAACTTGCTGTGGAGCTGAAGATAACCTTGAATTTCTGATCCTCCTGCCTCTGCCTCTGCCTCTGCCTCTGCCTTCTGAGGACCAGGATTCCAGGCATGCACCAGGTTTAAATAGAGTTGGGCATCACAACAGGGGCCGGTTCATGCTAGGCAAACACTTTACCAACTGAGCCATATCCCCGTCCTTTCTATTTATTTACTTTAAAAAAAAATTGTTACTGTTCAAAACAAAGTTCCAAACATTTGCATTAGCCTGGTGGGATCTAGTTTATCATCACCTCAGCCAGGTGTGATGATGTACAACCGTAATTCAAGCCCGTGGCGGGCAGAGGAAAGACTACTTGAAGCTGTAGGTGTAGCTACACCTTATGTTCAAGGCCATTCACTCAATTTTAGTCTGCTTGCCTACCACGCACAAGGCTCTGGCTTCTACCCAGGCAGTGAAAAACATAATCAGTACGACATCTACCTCTCATCCTGTCTTCCTGAAAGGTGAAAGTTAGGGGCAGTGGCATGCATAGAATTGCTGTCTCCTTTGATGACAGTAATGTGCTCTGAAGGGTCAGAGACCAAAGAACAACTCTTTTACAGTTAATTTATTGTTATCAAGAATTGTACATAATTGGATGGCTGCACTCTCACACAGTTGGCAGCACACTTGGCTTGTCTGCACCGGTAACACCACAAACGTGTGAATAATGCACAATGTCATGATATTTCAATATGCAGTACTTTTTCTGCTCTGCTCCTGTAGTCTGGGACTGCTGTCAGCAGTTATATACCCTATTCTTTGGCTCCAACCTAGCACTACTAAAAGATTAAAGATGTTAGCTAGTAGATTTTTTTTGTGTGTGCATGCATGTGTCATGCATAGGTGCACCCGAGCATGCCCATGTGGAGGCAGGGGTCATCACTGGCATCTCTTATGGCCCTCCATCTCACTGAACCTGGAGCTCACCATTTTAGCTAGAATGACTGGTTACTCAGAAGCCAGGAATCTACTTTTCTCTGTCCACTCACCAGCTCTGGGATTAAAACTGTGTACTGCCAGTGCTGGCTTTTTATATAAGTTCCAGGAATCCAAACTTGGGTCTTCATGCACACAGCAAGCACTTAACCTCCCCCACCCCCACCCCCACCCCCACAACCTAGATGGCAGCAGATTCCTATTTAAGTGTCCCAGAGGCTGAGTTTAAGGCTTTACTTTAGCTTGAGAAGTTAGGATGGATGCAGTAGCACATGCTTGTAGTCCCATCTAGTTAGGAGATTAAGTCAGAAACCCATCAGGTTCAAAACCAGCAAGAAGTGGAAAGGTGGGAAAGGGAGGGAGGGGGCCATTATTATTATTAAATTAATTAATTAATTTATGACCTGGAACTCATAGAGATCCATCTGCCTCTACCTCATGAGTACTGGGATTAAAGTTGTCCAGTGGGGTATTACTTATGACCACTTTTATTTGTACACTTGTTGTTATGTTTGAGGTAGGGAGGGTTATGAGCAGCCCAGGCTGACTGCAAACTCTCTAAGTATCCAAAGCAGGCCTCGAACTCCTGATCCTCCTGCCTTCACCTACCAAGTGCTCAGATTACAGGTGTGCTCCATCAGGCCAAGCCCAAGTTTCAAAACCCATTTGCATAGTCCTGTGGTATCTGATTCTTATCTATAACACCCCCGTCCAGGGACCATCCCAATCCCTGCTTGATTCGGACTCAAGATGAAGACCTATTTCTGAGACTAGCTTCCTCTTCATAGGCATGTGTTTTTCCTTATGGACCGCCCATTCTGATTAGGTGGTTTCTCTGAAAGGCAGAAGCCAGCAGTGAGCCTCTAACAAGAGTCAAAGAATACAGCCTAGAAAACAGCTCAAACATGTTGGTTAATGATGGGGTCATGGAGCTTTGTGGTCTGAGAGAGGTTAGGTCCAGAACAGAGTAGATAAAAACTAAGACCATGGTATACTGGTTTAGGAGCTGTTGGGGGGCTAGGCTGAACATCTGGCAAAAAAGAAATTTTTAAGGAAAAAAAAAAAGGGAAGAAAAAAAGCAAAGGGGGAAAAAGGTATGCATATTCGACCTCACTGATAACGAGAAGGACTGATTTGGGACTACCATTTGATTATTTTGAGGTTTCAAAAACTTCACAGCAAAGGAAAACAGTTGGGTCCTAATTAATAAAAGTCATTACTTGTATTAGACCTGTGCTACTAATCGAATTGTCCTACGTCTTAACATACTCTTTTCAGTGAGTTTCCTGACCCAGAAATCAAAAGGACACTATGTTCCCTATCTCCTCCTTATGCAAAACACACCGGGAAACAGACAGGTTTTTTTTTTTTTTTCTTTAAGGTTAAAAAGAAAGAAAATGACACAGACCGCCTTTATCCTGATAGATTTTGACATTCCAACCCCTGGAATAACACCTCTTTTGCTCTAATATAGAGTCTATAACCACACCTTGTATTTGGTTGGCTTATTTCTATGATGGGTAAATACTCATTTCTAGGACACCTACCCTCTCCCGCCCTCCCCAAATCTACCTTTCCAAGACAGGGGAAGGTGCATCCTCGTCGGGCTCCCGCCTGTACCTTCCTAGTACCTCTGGCCAGCAGCCTGTGCTCCCTGGACATCCGTGAATGTTTGATGCTACATCTCTACCCAAGCCGAAGCTTCCCGCCTGCACTCTGTCAACGGCACTTGCGGGCGGGGCGGGGGGGGGCAACTTTTGTAACAGAAAGCTCCACCCATCCTACTCCCTACTGCCTGCAACCAAACCAGCTAAAACACCCCACCTCAGACTCCCCAACTAAGTCTCATCACATGATCTACCGTACTGTAATTTTTTTTTTAACAAGAAAACAAGCATCCAAAAAAAAAAAAAAATTCAAACTGCAGGCGCGAGCCAATGGGGAAGCAGGGGAAGGTGGGCGGGGGAAGCGCGGCGGGCTGGGCGGGGACCCGCGGACCTGTGGACCGAAGGATTCGTAAAACGCAGCAGGCGCACGGTTTAGGCTTTTTTTCCTTCCAAAACTAAGTTAAGAGCGAGGCTCCGCCTGCAGCTGCAGCCTCTCAGATCCACCTTAAATCTTCAGTGGACTCAGTGCAGGGGTCAGTGGGCGCAGCCAATGCCAATCAAGTTTACAACCACCAGCTCGGGACGGGGAGGGGGGAGTGTTGGGGGGGACGGGGGTGGGGTGGGGGAGAGAGAGAGAGAGAGAGAGAGAGAGAGAGAGAGAGAGAGAGAGAGAGAGAGAGAGAGAGAGAGAGAGAGAGAGAGAGAGAGAGAGAGAGAGAGAGAGAGAGAGAGAGAGAGAGAGAGAGAGAGAGAGAGACTGAGAGACTGACTTAGACTTCAACTTCTTGCTTCATATGCACACATCACACACGCAAACACACGTACGCACGCACATGCACACACACACGCACACAAAGGGAAGGAGGGGACGAGAGACCGGTGCTCCGCGGCCAGACAGCATGTTTGCAAATACTTCTATCTAAGCTCAGTGGCCGCGGCCTGGACGCGCTTCCCGCGTCCCGACCCGAGCGCCATGATGGTGGCTGCGGTTCTCAGCCCGGGTTCTGGAGGGGGAGCCGCAAATGATGCAATCCCCCGGCCGGCGCCCGAACTGCGCGCCCTTCTCCCGGCCTTTTTCTTAACGTTCCTTTTTAGAGGCGCGTCGAGGTTTCGCGCCCAAAACCTGGATACGGGTTTTGTTTTTGGGTTTTGTTTTGTTTTTTTCTAAGATTTTCTATTTTCTGGTTCCTGCCTTTGCTGGGTCCTTATGCATGATAAGTCTGGGACCTGGATCGAGGTCCGAGGGACTTGAGATTTGAGTTTACGTGGAAATAAGTGCACTTTCGGTTCTCCGGGATCCGCCTGTGACTGACCCCACCCTGTTACAACCCACGCGAGTGAAATCAGGGAGACGACCCCATAGGTTTCTAAGTAGGCTCCTGGGCCCTTTTACCCCTCAGCGTCGTTTGCAAGTTTTTTTGTTTTGGTTTTTGGGTGTTTTTTTTTTTTTGTTTTGTTTTTTTTTTTTTTTTTTTTTTTTTTTTTTTTGCTTTATTATTTTTTAAGCCAGGAAAGGGGGGGGGGCAGGAGTAGGGTGTGGCTCAGGTGAAAGATGGCAAAAGAAAAAGAATCCATACTCTGAAAAAACAGATAAAGGAACCTAAGTGGACTTCTATAAACAGAACACTTTTTAGTCCAAAGCACTAGAAGAGCAATCGTGTTTTCTGGTAATGATGGTGTAATGGCGAAGGCAGAGTTCCCTGGTTCCTAGGAAAGGTCGCTCAGTGCGGCCAGAGCGGTGGGCACAGTGACCTGAAAGGCCGACTGCTCCCTCCCACTAGTTAATGTCCATGGTCCCCCAGTCTAACCCATCACGCCCCCCTCCCCAAATCCACATTTCCCCCTGTTCTTCCTTGCCTGAGTCTGCGGTTTTGGACAACCAAGGATGCAATGATGGGGGGCACTTTGCAAGCAGGGTGAGGGGCAGGGGTGATCCCCGAAAGCCGCAGTGGTTCTCTACGGTTCCGCGCGCTCCAGTGACGGTCCCTTAGCCGCCAGCGAGCCGGGAAGGCTTTCGAAATCCGCGGGGCTGCGGATCATTGGAGCCCTG